>NW_022103918.1:10482090-10497591 GCF_000313985.2 Echinops telfairi
AAATCTTTATGGGATTTGATGGGGTCTTCTTTCCCCCTTGGATTTTCCAATAAAGTATGGCTAAATAAGAACCCGAGGCACCTGTCATGAATTGTATCCAGATTCTACTTCAAGTCATACTTAGGGATGGATCTTGTTCATAACCTGGAGAGTTGCCTGCATAGAAAAGTTTTTGCATTCATTTTTTTGGTTTGCATAATCAGAAAGAGATGTCCTAGTTTAACTTCACTTTCATAGGATTTACTTCATATTCATAGTTTTCACATCATATGCTAAACTTTAACCTCAAGAATTTGGTTGCTGTTCTTCACTTTTCATAACTAAAACTTACACACATCTTCCTACACTAGATAGGACAGTGGCACAGTGAGTTACCTGTTTAGCTGCTAACTGCAAGATAGGTGGTCAAACCCACCAGCCTCTTTGGAAGAAAGATGAGGCAGTCTATTGTTATAATGATGAAACTGTCCTGTACGACAACAAAACTGTCCTATATGTCCAACAACGTCAGTATGTCTAAGAATCAGCTCTTCAGCAGTGGGGTTTTTCTACACCAAATTGAGCACAATGAGGAAAATATTTCAAAATGAAATAGTAACCCAATTTGCATTTTTGTAATATTCTATATACTACAAAAAGAAGGAAAATGTTTTCAACTTAATATATTTCACAAGTATTCAAATACAAGAGACCACAACAATACAATGATAAATAAATAAATATATTAAACATTATTGGTATTACACAAAGGAATATGTGCCTAATTACTATCACCTAGCTGATTACATTTAGGCCTATGACACTGTTAATCCTGTTAACAGTTTCACATAGCTAACAGCTGTTTGAGTGTGAGACTACATTGTTCATTTGTTAAGAACTTGTTAAGAAGTGAGGGCACAGAATTTTCACTTTCAATTCTTCCTTGAGACTTCAGGTATTCACCAATACCTGAAGCAATGATTAATGTGTCTCTTCCCTTCACTGGCTGGTGAGCATTCACAGAAAGCCTACCAAAAAAGCACCAGTTGTCTAGACTAGCAATATATAATCAAGCGTTGTAAACTTGAGAGACAAGGTCTAGAGTATGATGCCTAAAATTAATGAAAAAATACTTTATCAACTTTCAAAATGAGCTTAATAATATCCCCTCACCATTCTTTATTATTATTTTTACTGAGCTTAAGTGAGCTTTGATTAACACATCATACAATCCAACAGATCGATCATATTAAGGGTGATACAATCATCACAAAATCAACTTTGGTTCATTTGATCCCCTCTTGTGCCTACTGGTACTGACTGCCCCTTTTCCCCACCCTCCTCTTTCGTGCCCCACGTAATCATTTTAATAGCATTGTTGCTTTAGTCTTTGTTTTTGTGCGTTATCCTTGTTCTGCATAGGGAAGCCAGGGTGAGTGGATTTATGAAGTCAGCTACTGAAAACATAATTACCTTTGTTATTCTTGAACACGGTCTACTTTCTTCATCTTGAGCCTGCAGCCACTTCTGCAACCAGGAGGCAAAGAAGGGTGCTGCCTAGTGTATTCTCTGCCCTGAAGTATCTTTGTCCAAAATGCTGTCTGGTCAGTTAATTTTAAAAGACAGCATTTTGCGACAAACACTTTGTGAGAAATATTATTGCAACCTGTTCATTCAAATTTTAATTTAGATAATGTGGTGATTAGGCATTAACTCATGGGGAAAAAAGGAGAGGGTATATATGCCACTAAATTAGCTCAGTACAATCACTTCATTGTTTAAATGGTACCTCAGCCTCGACTTCTGGCCTCTGGCAACAGAGTACCACACTTACGTCTCAGTTTTAGAAATTGAAATTAAATTACAAACATGTAGTAATAAACATTACACTTAAGACTTAATCAATCAGGTAATAATTACTAAGGATTATAGTTCATATTCACTGAATGCCTCCTTTTCCCTGGCACTGTTGAAAGTGGTTTGCAAACATTAGTTCAGGTAACACTCATGACAAGCCTAATTATGATCTCCATATTACAGCTGGAGAAACTGAGGCAAGCAGCATGAAATCAATATATGGGATGGATCTTAGGACAAAGCAGGCCTAATAGAAACCACCTCCTGAGCCCTGTTATTACCCAAGGCGGTACACTAGTGCTTTCTGAATAAAAAGGGAAAAAATAAAGGAAAGCTATAGCTATCAATAGTATGGGGTTACAAAAAAATCCACTTTTTACCAACTATGAAAACGAAAGGTGTTCACTTATGTTTAACTCTTAAAGAATGGACGCAGCAAATGCACGGAAGTTAATTAAACCAACTGCCCTCCAGATTTACTAAACTCTGCTCATCCAGCTCGCCACCATTTTGCGTCTTATATTTAAATGACTCTTACGTAGTTAAAGAACTATTAAAATGGAACATAGCAAAGTGACCTCCAGATTGCTCATCCGAATAACGGTGCCAAGCATTTTATATATTTTAAAGTATCTTTATAAAATTTACAGACATCGGTAGTAGTTTTCTAGTAAGATAGAATTTTAAACAAGAAGAAAGCCAGCAGGGAAAGATTTAAACACTTATTAGCTGTGCCCTTAGAAATGTGAGTCCATTAATCTCTTGATTTGGGGGAGGGGAAAGACACCACATAAACTGAATTAGACGCAATGAGAAAATGTTTCTGTGTACTACACATGTTGGCAAAGCCAGTCATGAATATGAATATGAATATCATATGAATATCACCAGGACAAGCACATTAAAAAAATCTTAAAAAGTACATACTTGGTTATTCTTCAAATCCTTCTAAAAGGAGAGTAAAACACATAATGTTATCATAAATATTTACTCAGAAATTGAATCACACTACTTATAATATCTTTAGTCCAATTAGGAGATACCAAATTTAATGTGGTATTACAAAAAAATACATGACCAAAGTCCTGCCATTTTTTAAGTGTTCAAGGTTAAGGTAATTTCTTTATAAAAGTTCTACAGAATGACCGAGCTCATGAGAACTGGGCTGTTGGATGACACATTCCTCGATGATAGCTGTGGATGCGCCATCGATTCATATGCACACACACACAGAGACACACACTCATGCCACAGCACACACCATTCTACAGATAGCTTTCGGGAGTTTTAATTACTCATACTTTCGAAGATGAACTTCTTCTATGGAATTACCTAGGAATTCACGTGAGTTATGGATTTCAGATTAAGAAATTCTTACTTAAATGTATATCCTCCCAGAAATGTACTATCTATACAATTAGGTGACCCCCCAAATGGTTCATTTTAACTGCTTGCAAAAGAAACCCAAACAAAAGCCAAAAACCTCCCAAAGGAAAATTTCATTGGTATGTCTTATTAAGGTAAACTTAAGTAGATATGCCAATAACTTAAAATTGTATCAGTCCCAATATAAGCACTTAAAAAGAGATCAATATTTTAATTGTACTCACGCATAAAACACACATTGAAAATTATTCATTCAATTGTTCCTTATGATAGTGCACATATCTTACCATAGTGAATGATGGGGGGAGTGCGGAGTGGAGATCCAAAGCCCATTAGTAGGCCACTGGAGATCCCCTTGCAGAGGGGTCTCGGGGAGGAGATGAGCCCGTCAGGGTGCGATGTAACAATGATAAGAAATACAACCTTCCTCTAGTTCCTAAATGTTTCCTCCCCGCTCCCACTACAATGACTCGAATTCTATCTTGCAAGTCTGGCTAGACCAGAGGAGGTACACTGGTACAGATAGGAATTGAAAATACAGGGAATCCAGGACGGATGAGCCCTATAGGCCCAGTGGTATGAGTGGCAAAACAGGGAGGGTAAAGGGAGAATGTGTAGGAAAGAGGGAACCGATAACATGGAACTGTGTGTGACCTCCTCCCTGGGGGACAGACAACCGAGAGGTGGATGAAGGGAGACGTCGGACAGGGCAAGATATGACAAAATACCCATTTATAAACTATCAAGGGCTCATGAGGGAGGGGGGAGCGGGGAGGGAGGGGAAAAATGAGGACCTAATGTCGGGGGTTTAAATGGAGAGAAAATGTTTTGAGAAACGATGTACAAATGCGCTTTACACAATTGATGTGTGTATGGATTGGGATAACAGTTGTATGAGCCCCTAATAAAATGTTAAAAAAAAAAAGAAAAAAAACTAATGGCTAATTTTCAGAAATGAATTATCAGAACTTGGAAGGAAAGTTATGTGGGATTTTATTTTCCTGAAAATGGGATGTAACATAAGAATGATCCTCTGGGCAAAAATTAACACTTCTAAAAGCTCGAGCGGGAACACTGAAAATCCGTCTTTGGTAACACAATTAACATGATTAATACCCCAAGACCTACAAAACAAAACTCATCACTTAGGCACAAATTTCTGGGGCGTAACTGTTATATTTGTGATTATGGCGGGCACCTTTCCTTTACTTAAGAAAAATATTTTATTGTGATTTTGAAGAAAATGTGTATAGCAATAGGATACTCATTAAACAATTGCTACACCCATCATTCAATCACATTTTAGCAATATGTCAGTACTCTCCTTGTTCCAATCTGGCTGTTTTCTGTGCTTTTGTTCATCTAATGTCCTTGCCCCTTAACCTCCTCACCTTTGCTCTGGGGTCGAGGCTGAGATGAGGTCTCATTTAGATGGTTATTTAAAGGACCACAGTACTCCCAGGTGATATTACTTATTTTATGAGACCCTCGCCCTCCTGGCTGCTAGGTCACCTCTGAGAGAGACTTGAGTTCCAAGTTGAAAGGCACCCCTGGGTGATAGTCTCAGAGTTCTTCTAGTCTGTCCTGGTCCACTATGCATCTGGCCATTTTTAGGGAATTTAATTTTGTTCGGCAATTTTTATTCATTCAATCAGGGACCATCTCTATGTCCCCAGTATGAACTGTCAGGAATATCGCTGGGTACCATCTAGTTCTTTGGGACTGCAGGTAAGTAAGGTTGCCGATTTTGTTAAGACCTGTAAATTAGTTTCTTCTTCAATCTTTCGCTTCCTTCTTTCTCTATGCTCCAGATGGGTAGGGAATAATAGTAATATCATTTTCCTTAACTTTTGCCTAAAAACAGTTGCCTAATGTGTCTGTAGGAACACTGGCTAAAGAAAGGAAAATGTCAGAAGCAGGCGCATTTGTGCTATTTCCAGGGTTGCCTACAGATAGAGCTTTCACCACTGTTCACCTTTCTGCATTAAAGAAGCCGTAAAAGCAGGGAGCATTGTCTTGGAAAATACGTTCCTTTGTGTTTTGAGGCTATAGGGCTTGAACTGTCTAATGGTCATTTTGTAAATACTCCTTCCGAATCATATTTGCTAGTCTTTCAGCAATGCTGCCTACAAGAAGAAAATGTATGTTTCCATGTGCTCTCAAAACCACTTAATAAGCAAAAGTGGCATTTGGAGAATTGCGAATACATTAACTAATAGAACCTGTAAAAACAAAACATTTTGTGCTGGGACAACTTCATTATCTTCCTGCTGATGATTTGTACTCTGTCTCTTTCTTATGTATAAGCATCTAGTAAATTCACTTTACGATTTTCAATGATTTCTTCTCTGAGAGCTCAAAGGTCAAGCTTAAGATTTTTCTAAACAAAGATTACAATTCACAATATTTCTGTTTAACACTAGCAGTATGGATTACAGCATCTCAAGATTTTTTAAATCATGATTTATTGTAACTAGTTAATAATTATATATTAAGAGTTCACTTGTCATTGTCCTAAGTCTCCTAAGCATTAGCTGTTAGTTAGCAGGCTAAATTCTTAACCAATCTATGAATCTGATGGAAACAGACAGATCAAGAGTTGTTTAAATTGTGACCTTCCTGTGTGCCCACGTTTGTGGTGAAGTAGATGCTAATTTAGAAAATGACTTCTTTTTATTCCATACAACAATGAGCACAGTGTTTTACCAAGTCAATTTTCAGAAAAATTTAGTGATTATTAGCATTTTCTCATAACTGTGAACCATGTAATATCCAGAAATAGGTGACATAAATTGTGGTGCTAACAAGTCGTAAAACATGTTGGCAGCAAAGCAAAATAAAGAAGTGGTTAAGCACATTGGAGTTGTGTTTCCGTGCAAATTTCGACTTGGTTGTTTAATTGTATATGACTTTGGCACGTGGTATCACCATTATTCACAATCAACATGACGGCACCTGTCTTCATTAATTATGAGAAAGTAATCCAAACTCAGAAACCTCTGGTTCTTTAGCCCTGAAGTGGACATACTGAATGATAGCACATTCATATGCTACGTAGCACTATTGGTGCTCAGAATTCAATAATCCTGAAAATAATTAAACAACTAAAATAATCAATATTATTATTCATTCACTCACTTTACTCTTTGATTTGTGTAATGAAAATATTTTAACTGCTAAATTGCAAGGTGGCATAATGATAGGTTAAAAGCAGAGTACCTGTAGCCAAACAGCTTCTGTTCAAATCCCGGTTCCATCAACACTAGCTGTGTGACCCTGGGCAACTTAATATTTTTATGCTCTATTCTCTCATTTGTAAAATAGGGATAGTAGGTTGTTAAAGGGTTATATGAGTTAAGGTATAATGAGTTCTATGACTTGATAAATGTCATACATGTCAAAACTCATAAAACGATAACTAGGATATGGTAGGAGTTATATGAGTCTCTGTTAAAATACATAAGTTACAGAAATCATATCAGGATATAAAGATGAACAAACCACAAAACAAAGAAAAATCCATTCTTTTATAAGGACCCTGTATCTAAACATATTAGCAAGAGACAAGTCCCTCTGTCCCTCCTCCCAGAAGAGAAAATGCATATATAACTAGCTCAGAACTATTTATTCTAAAATAAGACTGCATTTCTAGAAATACTTTTCAATCATCATTTAAATGTATTTTTAAACATGGAACAAGTTTAACGACAACCTAATACAAATCTTATTATTATTATTATTATTATTTTAAGGAAAAGAGAAAGTGCACAAAATGGCATGCAACGTTGGTGTGCTTTCATCTCTGCTGCATAGTTAGCTTTCAAATTTCACAGTTTCGTGGTTCTCCACAGAGTGATATGTCAAGGAAATGATCAAAGAAAGAATGTCCAATTACTCCTCATTACAGACATAAAACTTAAAAAAAATCAAAGTCTGAAAAAAAGTAATGAATTTGTTCATAAATACATAACACCAATTATTATGCTGCATTTCTACTCTTCTTTATATTTCTTTCTTCTTGTGAGATCAACACATTAAGATATTTTTTTCTTCCTGAGACTATTTACATTAATAGATCCTGTAAAAAACAAATGCTTAATGTGCTTTCAATTATACATAAAAATAACAATCATAACAGCCACTCTCACGTGTATGAGGAAGGAGGGACTAAGCATGTGTGCTTCATTTTGCTAGTAATCCACCGCATTGCTCCAACCACAACTTAAATAGGGAGCTAGTTTGTTTCCTTACTGAATTGGGCTGAATTCATAGCGGCGGCTTAGTCTGCTCTCCTATATTGTAAATCGATCTGATTTTCCTGCACTTCTTTAAAAAGAGAAAGTCGATGTACTTTTCTGTAGTTCAGACTTCCTGTGGGGATTAGATTTTGTGAAAGGGTATGGGTAGAGTTCAATCATTCCATCAGATCACAGCCTGATGATGCCTCTTTGGGGGGTGTCCTTTTTATGAGAGAGAACTTTTCTTTGTCTGACCTCGCACCCATCCTGCTCCTGGGATTGTGGGTGTACTTCCAGGAGTGGCATTGTGTGGGTCACAGACACTGGGAGCTGCAGTGCCCTGTCACTGGAAACACAAGACTCTGTGCCCATGGCCTGTCATCTCCCTGTTACTTTTCTGCATCATGGGCCTGCATCTACATGGGCAGAAGAGGGCTCCTGGTACCATGGGAGCCTGGGACTTGAGTTTGAATGGGCTGGAGGCATGCGGTATGGATAGAGAGATTAAGTGGAGGCATGAGAGTATGGATAGAGAGATTAAGCGGATGCATGATGTACAAGCTTTAGTTCTCATTGTAAATGTGTGGATAAATCACTAAGCGCATTCTCATACAAAATGTCCCAACTGGCCACTTATTTAATTGTACTATAAGACAGTATCATGAAATTCCACTGTGGGCATAGTAAAGTTATCATTTATACACTGGCATTGTTTTTCCCCCTGAGTATATTTTGTTGTGAATAATGCGTAGGTTTACATTGTAATCATCAATTTTGTATTCAACAACTTCAACCATTCATGACCCCTGCAATAACATACCCCCCCCACCTTGGTTTCTCGTCCCTATCATGTGGAACAGTATCTTCCCCTTCCCCCAAGTTAACACCTGCCTACCCTTTAGCCTAGGCTCTCTCTTCCCTCCCTTATACCCTCTCCCACCTTGAAAACCAGTAAAGTCCATTTCTTTCATATGAAAACTTTTGTAATGTTTTCCGGTTAGGAAACATGGATTCCCGGGCAAATATCTTGATGATATTTATGTACATAAATGCTATGCATGGATTTTGTTATTTTATTCTTAAAAATGTGAAGACTTATAGAAGTCTCTAAGCTATTTGGCATTTCCCGATCAACTATATAAAATATTGTAATATTATCTCGAATAGTTTCAGTAAAAATAGTTACCCTTTGCAAAGTTCTTATTAAACATTGTTCTAAAAGTTTAGATTTTATCTTCTATAGTTGTCAGAAAATGTCCATGAAGAATACTAAAATTAGGATTCTGAGTATAGTTCACACAAAGCAATAGCAAGAAATTTTAAATTGAGGAATTAAACTCAAGATCATCTAACACTAAAATTCATGTTGGCCATTGTTAAATTACATAGTCTTTCTTCACTGATTCAGTGGATAAATAAATTAAATAAATAAAAAAAATTTAAAAAACATTAAATAAATAAATAAATGTAGCACTCTCTCTTCAAAGAGTCTAATGTTAAATTTAAGAGGAAATTAAGTAAATAAGCAATTCTTAGCATTCATAACAACTATAAGAGTCACTAAAGTGGTAAGCAGCAAGTTATACATGCATAAGTTGTTTAGAAAGCAGGACATCGGAAAGGAAAAAAGGGTGGAAAATCCTCATCATATCACTTATAATACTCTTTTGTGATTGCTTATTTAATTTTTTGCTACAACATGAAGGGCAGGGGTTATATGCTCCAACCCCTGTTGTTAATAGTAAATGATTACATGTTGAGTTAATTAGTTAATTTATTAAATTTTCAGGTAACGATGCTCTTTTGTATTCGACTAGAAGAAATAGGTGGGAATGGAACAGAGCTTTTCCAGAGACATCATCCATAAAAATGTATACTTTACACACATGCACATATGACAGAAGAGGAAGTGGCCTAACCCAAAGAAATAAAGAGTAATGAAGAAGAAGAGTGAATAATGTCGGAGTTATTTCATGAAGACTCATGAAGATCAGCTAGGATCATTTGTATTTGACCTGAAAGGCAATGGAGAAGTAGTGTACATTCTGTAGTGTTTTCATTAAATAACCAATTAGGAAGGAAGTTTAGTCTAGCCATGGTGTGGAGAATGAATGGAGTAAAGAAGAAAATGAGACTCTTCGTTGAATTAAAACTGTTGCCATACCACACGGAGTCCCTGGGGGGTGAAAACAGTTAACCCATCTGGATGATGGGTTGGAGTTTCAAATCCATCAAGAGGTTACTCACTAGGTACACACGGGGTCATCACTAGGACTCAATGACTATTGGGTTTGGTTTTACCTCATTGTATATGTAACGGTAGAAAGCTTTCCACAAGATTGTGGCAATAAGAAGTGCAAAGAATCATCAAAAGCTAGACAAAATTTGATGGGCGAAGGATTAGATTAAACCGGGAAATAGAGGATGTCCAAGTTAAAAATATCACAATCTTATTTGCTTGGGAGTTGAAATGATTTCAATATTGACAAGACTAGAATAGATGGATAAAGAGACGATTTAAAAAATAAAAACAGCATATCCAAAAAGAGTGAATTCACATTACTGAATTAATCTATACATTGAGTGCTGTTAGCTCTGAATTCTGACTCCCAGCCTTACAAATAGCAGCTACCATGTAAGCTCTCTAGAGAATTTCAAATAATGAGTTGGAACAAGCGAATGTAGTCGTGCCTGGAGATACGAGATGCAGGTGACGGAAGAAAGGTGTAAAACAATGCTTGATGTAGCACTCCATGCCAGAAAAATGTAGTCATTTTAGTTCATGAGCTCAGAGTGCCGGCCTACAGAGGGAGAGGAGCAATTGACCACGGCTTCTTATATGTAAAAATGACAAATAAGTAGGTATTGACTTCTTTTTTTTAATGACAGGCTTACCAGAAAATTTTCTGAAAAGTCATAAAAGGAAAGTATGAAAGAAGAAATGTATTTCATAACGAGAAAGACAAAGAAAGACTAATGAGCACCTAAAGAATATGAAAGACAGAGAAAAACTAGAAATTGAGAAGGCTATAAGGGGAAACATGTAAGCTTTAAGGTATTTTAGAAACCAACGTATAACAAGAAGACAGCACAAGGAAAATTAAGCAGAAAATGAGAAATGCAAACAACTTTATCTACAAATAATAAGTTCTCAGAATACTGAAATATTGGTTATCAAGATTCAGACTCTAAATTTTTTCTGACTTTTAGGTTCAAGAATGAGAGAAAACAAAAATAAAATTCCCCTGCATCAAAACAGTTCTACACAATTCAATTGTGAATTTTTTGAGTTACCATCAAAGGTATAACTAAGAAGTGGTGGGTTTCTTTACATTTCTACCATTAATAAATTAGACCCTCAAAGGAAATGTAGGGGAGTAAACATTAAAGATGCCATTGGATTTATTAGACAGCCAATCCTACATAGTATCAAGAAGAGAAGAATTAATTTTAGAATTTGGACATATGCATCTTCTTCCACAATTCCACTTGAATTCCTGATACTGAATTTCCCTGGATAATCATGGCATCCCAAAGAGATTCCGGCTCGGTGCTCAATAACTCACAAAAAATGCCAATAGAACATAAAGGCGTATATTCTTTATGTTCTCCATACCAAGAGAATATAAGCTTTATTTGTGTTAGAAAGCGACGTGGTTTGACTAATGGAGCTCAATTTAAACAGTCATTCTCTTTAAGCCTGACATTTATGAAGGGACGGGAATCAACCAGGAATTGCTATGCTTACCAGCTCGGAGATGATACGCACACAGAGGCTCCTCACAAAAGTCCTTGCGATCCATTCATTCTACTCAGCAACATCAAACAGGGAAAAATAATTAAAAAGCTCCTATTGAGCACCTAGAGACCTTGAACACAGATGGGGGGTGAGCACAAAGACAGAATATCTGGTTACCAGAGTCACACTTCATCTCCTTAAATTAATTTTTTTTTCTGTACATTTTGGGTGTTTCTATTATTTTTCTTCTACTTCCTTGGTTCTCAGAGAAGTATACACACACATGTGTATATTTCACTAAGAGGAAATAAAAGGGCTGGCTTTAGTTAAGATGTTTCTATTCACAGATAATACACATTTAAAAAATAATTTGCCTGAATAAATTCAATTATCTTGAGAAGCAAAGGAAGTCATATGCAAATGACATTATAGGCAGAAGCCATCCCGACAGCTTCATGTTTATTTTTATGGTTTCAGTCAGTGGAAGGGAAAAGCTGTCAAAACGTAACAACTCTTCCTTTTTAAAGGCCCAATGTGTCCAGGACTGAAAAATGCTCAGGCAATAATATGGAGAGCAGAATTTCGTCCAACACTGAAAACAGGAGAAGGTCCCAAGCCTCTTCAACGGAATGTCAGCACAAACTGGGCTCCTACACGGTGTGTATGGATATTGCCTGCAGAAAGCAGGGGAGAGCCTTGATTTTGCAAATCATCTAGTCAAAAATCCAGTCAACGAAAGTCAGTTTAACGACTGACTGTATAGTGGAAGAGAAAATCAATAAACCTACATACATTAAACTTGCCTAAACCTGATTGTTAGCCCTGCCATTTAATAGAAGAATTGTAAATGTCAGCTACCATAGATGACTTTACCAGAAGATACTCTTTAGCCTAAATTCCATGCTTTTTTGAATTTGAGAAAAATACACGTAGAAGATTCAGGATGACTTTATAATACATTCTTGCTGAAAATCTCTGGCTTTTAGTCTGCATTTATGTGCTACCTGAGTTCTCTTGAAGCATGAATGTACCAAGTAAATGTGGCATATGTTTGTGTTTCACTGCCAATTCCAAATTCGTTCATTCAAATCACTCATTGTAGGCCAAATTCTTATCCAATTCCACAGAGCCACCGATTTCCCTGGAAGTGAATGGCAGCTTTGTGCATGGAGGCAGGGCGTCAATAGCAGGTCTGTGTATGGAAGAACTATGCAACTAGTCCTAAGGACAGAATTTGACCACACAATCTCTTGAACAGGGGAGAGTCTAGTTTGAAATGACCTAAATGATGAAGCTTTCAACACTTACACTGAGGTGTCAAATTCAAAACTCGACCATTTGAGCCACTGTGCATTCTCCTCCCTTTACTCAGTGTCTGCTTTTTGTTTTTTTAATTTTACCTGATACATACTGCATATCCTACCACACTCTGATTGCAATACATAGAGGCTAATTAACACATTTGAATATATTTTCAATGACATTATCTTTATAGATAATAATTTACCTCAGATATCATTTCGAACCTTATAGTATGTTTATCACATTTTTTTAAATGCCATTTTTTTTTGTCATTGTTGTTAGGTGACTTGGAATCAGTTCCAACACATGTCCCAACAACGTGAAACACTGCCCAGTCCTGAAACAGCCATACAATTTTTATGTCTGACTCCGTTACTCTAGTCATTGAGGGTTTTCTCTTTTACCTCGGACCCTCTACTTTGCCCAGCAGGTTCCCCCCCTAGCCATGGAACTGCTCTCTCCTGGTCAGATACCCCAGTAGGGGAGATAAAGTCTTGCAACCTTTGCTTCTAAGGAACATTCTGGTTGTGCTTTTTTCCAAAATGGATTTGTTTGTGCTTCTGGAAGCCCGTGGTACTTTCAACAACCTTCAACAACACCCCAGTGGCATAGATTTTTCTTCATTTGTCACTATTCATTGTGCAACATTCACACGCATCTGAAGCAACTAAAAACCCCATGGCTTGGGGAAGGCACACCTTAATCATCAAAGTGACATCTTTTCTCTTGCACAGTTTAAAGAGGTGCAGATTTTCCCAATGCCATTTACTAAGCACACACCATATGCCAGTCGCTACACTGAGCTTTCAGTAGGTTATTTCTTTGATCTAATTCTAATCTTGGTAACCTTAATAGAATTTTTCTAATCAAAGTCCTCACCACCCCATACAAGTGATGCGTAATTTCCCTAAAATAGTTTTAATACTCCATTTTGGTCTTATAATGCAATTATATTCAGTAATTCTATTCAATTTTTCTATACAATTTTTAATTGGTTACAACTTATTTTTCAATTTTCTTTACGTATTTCCAAATGAAAATTCATCTCTTTTGTCAGATTTCTAACATATAAACAAACACCCACACATGTCATGATACTATGCACACCCCGTTTGTTAAACTGGTGCCAACTTTTGGAGAAATATTGCCCTGGGCCCTGGTAGGAATGGAAATCATCTTCCAGTGGTCAAATGCAATTTCTCTCATGACTTCAAAATATTTGAGACTATAGAAAAGTTGTTTTGTTAGCTGTATAATGACCCACTCTCTGCTGGTCTGTCTGTTTTCTCCCAGGAATTGCCGATTATTTTAACTTTCAATCTTCTAGATCAAGTTCAACATGCAGAATGAGTTCCTTCTTGGAGCCCGGAGGTACCACCTGGTGAACCCTTTCTGTTGGTAGTGGATGGTTTTAACATTGTGTAGTTTAGTCTTTGTGTGATGCCACCCACCTTGCAGGATAAGCGAAGAACTCATTTGGGTGCTGCGCGGGCTATTTATTTATTTATTTATTTATTTATTTATTTATTTATATGCTCGGTACTCCCCACTCGAGCACATGACACGAGCTTAAGTGCTTAACTCTCTGCTTTCCTCCAACCAGTCACTGTATAGTTCCTCACCTCTGTGCCTCTTCCAAGAAGACGTCCTGTTTTAAAACGTGGTTTAGGGTTAGGTCCTTGAGGACTTGTGTCTTAGCCTGCTATCTGTGCTGGATGCCTCTGCTACCTTGTGTCCTTCCTTCCCGGTCTGGAATTCACTCACTTGATTCACTCCAATGCACTACTCTTCTCCCCTGAAACGTCTTGTCACATACCACAGCACACAACACATAACAAGTTCTCAATAAATATTTGCAGGGGGTGGAGAAAGACTCTTTTTAGTTTCACTATTTCAACTGTATGCAGGTAATTTTCACATTTTTCTCTCTTGGCAGGGGAGTTTCAATCACATATTGTAAATAGTCTGTCTTCCATCTAAATATACTAGCGTCTCAAACCCAACATATAAATGCAAAGTTGGAATTCTGTTCCCTAAACCTGCTGTTGCTCTTGGCACAATGTTTTTTGTTGTTTTTTTTTAATTATTCCTCTTCTTTTGCTTCTATCAATGGCATAACATTCTCTCAGTCACACAGGACTGAAGGAAAACACTTCTTTTGCTATCTGGCCAGTGCCCCAAACTTTCTGAATCTTAACTTCCCTATTCAAAATGATATACACAGATACAAGAGCCTATATGATCTAATACCAGGTTTAAAATTCTATAGGGTTATGAGTGATCACATTTAAAACTACAAGCAAGTAATTGTCTTAAGTTCAGTGTTTAGTCATCTAGAAGTCTTATCAGTGTATCTTTAAGTAGTCCACATTACACTACCAAAAAGGGATTTATAGTAATATAAATTATGAAAGCACGCTATTTGCTACCACCAAAAAGACAGAGCAACCTCTCGCTGTGAAAGGTAGATCTGTAAATTAATCTCTAGCTGGGCTTAAATAACAGAGGAAGACAGCAAAAAAGAAATATCAAATTTGGACAAATAATATAAAATATCCTTTTATTATTCATAATCAATATATACTTAGATTCAATAAAACATCAACCAGCTTTCACCTCAATTGGAAAAAAAAGTCATTGTGAAGATGACATAAATCAAAATACACAATAACTTTGCTTTATTTTTTCTTCTGTTTTTCCTTCCATCCTCTCCTCTGTTTTCATTCTCTCTGTTAACAAACATTTGCTAAAATTTCAACCACTTCATAAAATGACAGGCTTATTCCAGATTTCATAGTTTACCTTTTCCACTTGTAATGAACTATTCTACTTCTCAGTTCTAGTAATATATTTTAGGAATAAAATAACATGATTTCTTTCAGTTCATATCTTCAAAATAATAATTTATATGATTTTCCACATTCAGACTGTAACATTTTTTTGCTGTTGATTATTTATTTATTTTAAAATCGTTTTATTAGGGGCTCATACAACTCTTAT
>NW_022103918.1:10498712-10510451 GCF_000313985.2 Echinops telfairi
GAAAGTCAAAGGAAATAGAGGAAAGAGCTGGTAGGCAAAGGGCATTTACAGACTAACATTTTAAGAATGAAAATAAAATCCACTACAAGTATTTTTTAAAAAGTAAAACTCTTTTGTTTCGTATATTTGAGTGAAAAAAGTAAAGATATTCCTCATTATTTCTTTTACTTTTCACTGAAACCATCCTTATCTTTTATTTGCTTTAGCTCATACTAATACAGGTATGGTCCAATCCTGTAGAAGATTTTAATTTCTATTTTTTTCTGATATAAAGCAGAAAAACCATGCCTAGTCCCTTTTCCAATGGTTTAAAAATGAACTCATTGAAATCAAGTCAATTCTGACTCATTGCAACCCTAGAATACAGAGTACAATAGAAGACTACCACATTGTTTGCCCCTGGGGTCCCTTCTGTTTGAACCTCTGGCCCTTCAATTAGTAGGTGAGTGCTTAACCACTGTGCCGCCAGGTCTCCGTTTATAAAACTTGCTTGATCCTTTATGTATTTCTTCTCTAAATTAAAATCAGCCCATTACCAGCCAATATATTTGAGGGATTTTCTTAAACAGAACACTCGTTTCTACCTCATTCTCATAAAACTCTGCACTGAACCTTGGCTCAATTTTGATCTCATGGATCTAGCCTGGCATAAGGCAAGATTTCCCCCCCACACACACACATTTGTCCAAAGACACATACTTATAGAATAAATTAAATTAAAATTACTATTTAGTTCATGAGATAAAATATTTATCAGTCTATCTGCACCCCTAATTTTTCAGGATTCCCAGAAATTAGTTTATAAACTCAAAACTTCTGACAGAATTTAAGCTACACTGCCACTTGGTTTTAATTCACCTTTCCAACTTTGGCTTAGGGCTTGTGAGTCAAAGGCCCACTCTCAATGCCTGTGTGACTTTATTTTTCTCTCTCCACTTCTATGTCCACACAAGTAAAGTGGGGTAAAAATGACACACATAATAGCTACCCATATTTATCTTCTAATACTTATGATTTCCTCTTTTCAGACTCATTAAACATACACTCTGGATAAAATAAAGTAAGTGTCCTTGCGTTCAGCAATTTCAATCAGAAGGTCCCTGAAAACACACAAACAGTAAGTAAAAAGGGCCTAACTTCAACAACCATACCTGGAAGATCTGTTCCCAGTAGGAACTCTTTTCCTTAAGTTAGGTAAGAATATTGTTCCCTCTCAATTCCTCTCCACCTCATTTCTGTACTTTAAAATTATCCCTGTGCTTCAAGACTTAGCTCAAATATCTCCTTTAAGGAAACACACACACACACACACACACACACACACACCTTTTCTTTCGCCATCTCACTGAAACCCCTCCAACAACCTCCCCAACTGCCATGTATGTAACTTATAACATTACTGATGTAACTATGTCATTATAAACCTAGAGGTCTTCTAAAGGCTTAACACATACAAATCCCACCCCTACCCCCTAATAAATGCAAACTCTAACTGTACACAATCTCCTTCCAGGCATGAAAGCAGATACCATTATAAATGGTAAACAATAATGAAAAGAAAACAGTGTCCCAAAAGAATATAGATATATAGCTTTTTAAAGGGCCTCTCTTCACCTGATAGTTGAAGAATCGGATGACTGCTAACGCAAAGGGTGCAGTTCAAAGCCATCCAGTGGCTGTGCATGGGAAAAGACCGGGTCATGGCTATCTACTTCAGTCAGAATCATGGCCAAGAAAACCCTCTTCGGCAGTTCTGCTCCATCCCACGAGACTGTTATGAGTTGGAATCTACTCACTAGAAGCCGGCAACCACAACAGCTTTCTAAACAAATGTCTAAGGGCAACACTGCAAACTAATTAGCTTCTATCAGATGGCTAATTTGGATCCACTGCAGGTCAAGCCATTGAGTTACAGAGTCCTAAATTTTTATCACAATCCCACAAATCACTACTCAGGCTACGTTTCAACGTTAGCTATATAGATCAGGTTTGGGGGCCTGAAAACAAGATTTAAATTTTATTCTAAACTGGATTTGTGTCACGGATGATTTTTCTATGCTCATATTTCGTAACTCTGGCTTGTGGTTGCACTGGTCTTTCCGCTTTTCTTTTCTCTTCTTTTCTTTCCCCTATTGCTACTTATGTAAGATTTACTATGAATTTTTTTCCAGTAGAGGTGCATAAATGAAGCACTTCACTCACTAAGGAAATCTCTTTATAATTACAGGGATCACATAAAAATCTCCTTATCCACCATGGAAATCTGGTCGCTCTTTCAATGTAACAGAAATACTCAGCCATTCGAAATTAGATGAAGGCACTGTGGTGTCTTCCTTTAAAGTGTGGAATGAAAATCTAAGGGCATGTATTTTTCCTAAAATCATAATTAAAATATAGTTGAGGGAAATATTTCAAGAAATGCAATGCCTAGGTGTACCCAAAATATTAAGGTACCAGCAGCTCAAGGTCATGTAATCAAAAGTTGCTTTTTAATGTCAGCTCTATTGTTTCACTATATTTCGTACACTACCCATGAAGTAAAGAAGTAAATAATATGGGAAGAAATTTAGTGCTGAATTAATCTTTTATTGTTTCTTTAAAAAAAACTGTCTAACTTGTTTTATGTTTAAGTGTCATTAGACAGAGTTACTGAACATGTCACCGTTATGTGTAACTGCTATGTTTTGCGCAGCACACAATTGAAGTAATACGGTTCTAAAATGGAAAATTACCCGATCTTTAGTTCGGCCTCAACAGCGGGCACATACTGGGATAGGTTGGTTCCTAGTATGATTAAACTATTAAAAAATTATGATAAAAATTGCCGCCTAATAAAAATGATATCCATCCTTTAAAACTAGAATGAACATAGATGGAGCATGGCTGAAGAGAAAGGGAATCAGCAGCACGCTGGGGGTGTAGATGGGGAAGCGCTGGGTTGCTGACTGTGATGGTGGAGGGTCAGGCTTGGTAATCGACTTCTGGAAAGCTGGTCACTCAAACACCTTTGGGGACCAGCTTGTTACTAGGAGTGGAAAGTGACGCTTTGGCAACTGGTTTTATAATTCATAAAACAGTGTGCTATACAGTTTGAGGTTTCACTGACAAAGTTGTGAGGATGAAAGAGGTAATAACTACCCTTCATTGGTTGCCTTCATATTTGCTGATCAAGCAAATTAGAACAGTGAAGTAAAATATTTTCACCAAATGCAAAGTCAAAATATTCCTTTATACTTAAAGTCTGTGAACCTATAAAATATAACCTAATTTTAATTTAATATTTCACTTTCCCCAGAAGACAATTTTAGTCAAAGAAACTGTTTTTAAAAGTATCATTATTTCTGAATGATAAGCAAAACTGTTCTTTCCATTTTATTATTTAATATTTGACAGTTTCATTAAATCAATACTTCTGAATAGCTCATTCTAAAACTGTAACCTTTTGCCATAGAGGCAAATTTCAATTTCTAGTAACTCCAAAGGACTTCCCCAGAGGGTTTCCGAAGATGTAATCTTTGCTAAAGCAGATTGCTCTCTCTTCGTCCAATGACTAACCTTTGTAGGCACGTGACCACAGCACTAGCAAGGCTCCTCCTTGGATCCTAGTGATAAGAATCAACTGGTTTCTGGGATCAGTGGTTTAGTGGTTACCGGCTGGTCTGCCAACCTAAAGGTTGGCTGTTTGAAACCACCAGTAGCTCCTCAGGGAGTGAGGAGGCTTTCTAGTACCATCAAGAGTTACCATCTTGAAAACCAACAGCAGAAGTTCACCCTGTCCTCTGGGCTGTCTGTGAGGTAGAGCAGTCCACAGAGACCCTAACAGAGCGTACCCGGTCAGACTTACTAGTCCGATAGAGACGGAGAGCGTCTTCCAGCCTATGGCCCTTAGATAGCCTTCTAACTTAGAAATGAGGCCCCTCTCAGAGATCCTCTTTCACCTACGTAAAAGGCAGGCTTGTAAGGTGAACAGTAACACCATGGTGGAACTCCTAAATCACTTGAGGAGATCAAAAGGGTAGCAGGCAGACTGGGCAAATGAACAGGAGCCCAAGGTAGAAATATGGAAGAATGCTGACACACTGAGTAGAGGTTGCCACTAATGTCAAGGCACAATCTGTAGAAATTGATGAATAGGGAACTAATTTCCTCCGTAAAGTATCCCCTAAACCCTCAGGAACTTTTGCTTTTAAGTAGTGTTACGGAAACAGCAAGAAAAGCATAGGAAGAAAGCCTAGTGGAGATGATGGTAGAGCCCAGAGAAATAACTATAAAGAGGTCATTGAAATCCTAAGCAGAAGGAGTGATAATGAAATGGCAGGTGATGCAACAGGTACAGACAAATGGAAACAAGAGAATGGAGACGGCTTTTTCAACTAAAAGGCACATGAAAGGGCCTACATGCAACAGGGTAATGGCCTGGGGAGCTGAGGACAGAAGGAAGGTGCATTGAGGGTCAAGATACTTCTAGTTTCTCTTTGATCTGCAGAATCATACTCTCATTGCTGTAAAATAAACATGCATGCTCATTACAATAAGGAGCATTAATTTCACAGTGGGTTAAGTGCTGCAGGGTCGGTGGTTCAAACCCACCACTGCTTGGGTGGTGGTGGGGGGGAGGAGCGTACAGCTGTCTGCTCCTGGAAAGTGTCTTAGACTCCTATATATGGTTGAAAGGTGTCAGAATACCTTGATTGCAGTGAGTTTGAGTTTCACGTACGCCATTAAAAAGAAGAATCGGTGTTACAGCTGATTCCCCCCAAAACCAATCGATTAAATGTTAATAAACCTTCAATATAAAGGACCAGTTTGCACATCTGCCAGCCAAGGGAATCAATCTTAACAACACCTCCATCAAAAATTATTTGCATAAACTCTAATCTTCATTTTACAAACCCAAAACAAAACACTGCCGTTGATCCCAGTCTGACTCATACGAGATTCCACAAAACAGAAGAACAGCCTCATGCATTTCTATGATTATAGGTCTGGAGGGTAGCAGACAATCTTGTCTTTTCATGGAATGGCGGGTGGGTTTGAACTGCCAACTTTGACGTTAGCAGCCGTGTTGAATCCACTGCAACCAAGGAGTCCCGAGGAGCAGCGAGTGGTGTCAAACGGCCAACCTTGGAGCAAGCAGCCCACTGGGTAACCTGGAAAGCCACCGGGGCTCCTAATTCAGGGTTATAGCATGGACATACGTATAGAGCAGCTAACCTTGAATTTGGAACAAAAGCTGATACACAGCAAATGAAAATGTTAGCCAGCGTGCCATAGGACAACGTGTCCCCCGCGGGTCCAGGATTCAGAGGCTAAGATGCAGTCAAAGGGCACCAAGCGGGACCATGGTCTCCATTGAGGGGAAATACACTTCCATGGAGACCATTTAATGCCGGGCCAACGGAGGAACAGGTACAAGGGAAAAGGCTACTCCTAAAAATCATGAACAGACAGATTTCAATTTAAAGTAAATCAATATGAACAATAGATCAATGCCCTATATATCTATACTGTTTTCCAATTTAAATCACTGCTAACAAAATGAAAGAGAAAGGGCCATTGAAATTGAATTGGCACATACTGAAACTCTCCTCAGGCGTGGTGTCCATAAAAGGATATCTTTCTAGAAAGGGCACCGAGTTCACGAGTAAACTACCAACATGAATTCTCTGTCCCTGTGTGCTTATTCAAGGGTATATCTTAAAATGAGATAAAATCATGTAGCTTACCTAATATTAAACCTGCAACTAAGTTTGAGGGAAGAGATTTTTGTTTGTTTGTTTTTCTGTTCATGGACGTTAAACTAACCTTAAACCAAAGTAGAGCATTTTGTTCAATAATCAGGAAGTAAAATATTTTTATGTAAAATAATAATTTATAAAAGAGGCATGATCAAAAGACACTATAAATTAAACTAAAAAAAAAGGATAAAAGAATAAAGGGAAAATGTTCTGTATCATGAAAGAATTTATCAGTCTGAAGACAAAAGTTTTCTCTTGGACACCGGAGGATATCAGAAGATAATTTTAGGTCCTATAATTCTGGCAAAACAGAAATCCACACAAAGGACCAATAGGTAACGTCATGATGAACGGGGAATATTAAAGTTGTCAAGGATCTCATGTTGCTCGGATCCACAATAAGTGTTCATGGGAACAGAAGTCAGAAACATCAAATAAAATATTGCATTGGGCAAATCTGCTGCACAAAACCTCTTTAAACGACTGAAGAGAAAGGCTGTCACTTGGGGGACCAAGATGTGTCTGCTATGAGCCGTGTTATTTCCAGTCTCCTCATATCCATGTGAAAGCTGGCCAATTAATAAGGAAGACCACAAGAGAATTGATGAATTTGAATTCTGGTGTTGGCCAAGAATATTGAACGTAATTTGGACTGCCAGAAGAACAAACAAATCTGTCTTGGAAGAAGTGCTGCCAACACACTCCCTGGAATCAAGGATGGCAAAACTTGTCTCATGGACTTTGAACATGCACCAGAAGGGACTAGTTCCTGGAAAAGTCATGGTGAAGTGGATGGTCACTGAGAAGGGGGATGGCCATCAAGGGAGGCATTGACACAGTGGCTGCAAAAATGCGTTCAAGCATCACAACAATTTAGAGGCTGGCACAAGATCTGGCAGCATGTTTTGTTGTACTTATGGTTGCTCTGAGTTGCTGTGGTTGCTATGAGATGGAACCATAGAACCATAAAAGACAATAAAAAATGTGGGAGAATTCTCCACTGTTTTTTCCTAAAGTAGATGTGTCCAGTGTATGAGGGTAAGTCCAAATGTATTGCTACAAAATTGTACAAACCTTTGTTAAATAAAAAATTCAAAGCCATTATTTTTTAATCCAATTTCCATGCACGTCTACATGCTTCTGGGAATGGTGTTCCATCTCTCTAATCCTTTGCTAAAGAATTCAGTGCTCTTCAATTTACACCATTTCAAATTGGCACTTTGGGCAACCTAACAGAGACCCAAATCATATTCCTTTCGAATGTTCTTTGAGTTTGAAGAATAAAAACAAAGAAGTCTGAACAGGCTCTCGGGTGGGTGGGGTATTGCATTTCACCTAAATTCTCACAGGACGGTCTTGATATTCTCAAAGAATAAGCAGGTGCATTGTTCTGATTTGGGGGAATAGACTTTCTCTGTGCAACTACCCTGGAATTTTCCTCACCAATATAGTTTTTCAATTTCCATAAACTTCTTCCTAATATGCCTCCACGGTCTTGTGTTCTTTGAGAAAATCCATTAAGATGATCCCTTTGGAATCTCAAAAACGGTCACCATAACCTTCTGAGCTAGCTTATCTGCCTTTTATTTTACTGCCCCAGCAGATCCACCAGGACGCAACTGTTTCAACTGGACTTTTTTTTTTTTAAAAAAAGGACTTTTAAGCCACTCCAAGGAGACTCGGACAAATGCATTGCTAAGAAAACTTGTCAGCACCCCCTCACGGATTGCAAAGACATAGTTAAAGACATGTGGCTTTTCAGAAGCCCATTTACTTGGGGAACTGGAACCCTGACGACAATATTATTTACTTACCCTCATATTCAGATAGGAAGGACACTAGGGAAGTAGGAAAGGAATGAGGGGCAGAAAGACGGCAAGAGGAAAAGCATCAAGGTGGTGGGAGCAACTTGTTAAAATGATGTTAAATTAACAGTAACCACAATGTGAACTGTTCCAGAATTGAAAGAAAGCTAGTGAATTTTAATTTTACATTCGGAGGAGATGCTGGTTTGAGACTGATGTTACTATGCATCTTGTAACTATTTACAATGCATTTGTATGACCAAGGGATGTTACATTTCAATCTTTTCCTCCCCGAGCATGATAATCAGGTCACCTTTTCCTTGTGCTAGTGAGAAATAGACCAGGCTGTGGCAAATTTTCTCTAACATGTCAGATAGTAAATACTGTTGGCTCTGTGGTTCATAAAATCCCTGTTACATATAGCTTCTGAGCTCTTCCACTGTAACTGAAAACAATCAATAACACATATAAATACATGATGGGGCTCTCTCCAACAATATTTCATTCACAAACGTTGGCCATGGTGGCCAGCAAATATAACTTGGAGACTCTTAATCTGAACTTTGCCAAGGTGCCCGGTGATACAATCAGGTAAGCTTTGTACTACTAACCCCCAGGTCAGCCATTCAAACTTAACAGTTGCTTCCCAGGACGAAGATGAAGTGAGGTGCCCATGTACAAGTCTACGGCCTTGAATCCTCTATAGAGTTGCTGTAAATTGGAACCCACTCAATGGCAGTGGATTTGCTTTTGGAAAATGGTGCTAATATACCTATCAAACTCTTTATATTCCCCAAAGAAGCCATATTAAAAAAATCATTTTATTGTGGGCGCATACAACTGTTATCACAATCCATACATACATCAATTGTGTAAAGCACATTTGTGCATTTGTTGCCCTCATCTTTCTCAAAACATTTGCTCTCCACTTAAGCCCTTGGCATCAGCTCCTCATTTTTCCCCTCACTCCCGCTCCCCCCTCCCTCATGAACCCTTGATAACTTTTAAATTATTATTTTGTCATATTTTACACTGTCCGACGTATCTCTTCATCCACTTTTCTGTTGTCTGTACCCCGGGGTGGAGGTTCTAGGTAGATCCCTGTAATCGGTTCCCCCTTTCCACCTCACCCTCCCTCTACAATAAACCATTTGGGACTATGTTGTATTATTCCAGTAATATCTTGGTTTTATATTACACATGAAATTTTCACACATATATACAAAAAATATATAGTAAGTATTAGATTGCTAACCTTCAGACTGATGGTTGAGCACACCAACTATTGAACAAGAAAGATGAGAAAGGTTGTTCTGTAAAGATGTGTAGCCTGGAAAATCAAATAGAACAATTGTACTTTGTCCTTTAGGGCCCTACTGACTCCGTGGCAGCAGATTTGGCTGTGGTTTGCATTCACAGTGTGATTAGACTTATTTATATACGAGTTTACATTGGCTTTGGTGTTATAATTATGCTAAAATGGACATTTTAATTGCTACTATTATTTTTTGCTCTGCTCAAATTTTATATTATGGGAAATCTCTGATCTGTAAAATAAGAAAGCAATTGGTAAGTAATAGGTACCATTTCAGGAAGTTAATCAATTTTTTCCTAATGCTACTCATGAACAGAACCAGTTGGGTTTTCCTGCTCATTTTACAAACCTATAAAATCATGCATTTCTTCAGAATTTAAAAATTCATAGTAAATAATAGTCAGTATATATTCAATAGACTATTCCTTCCCAGGAATTTACCTGATAGGTTATATGTGGAAAGAGGGTTCTTCCATCGATAATAAAAGAGGTGACGGCTGGGAAATACTCTCCAGTCTCTCCGAACAGCAGGATTAACCACCGAGAGCAGTTAACATGCCAACGAGGAAGGTCAGTGTCTAACAGAAGGGCCCTAGCAAAATGCCTCCTCGATTGACTGGATTATAAAACTTCATCAAAAAGGATGTTATATTGAAAATGTAATCTTTACAGCAAAATTTTGAAAATGCCACAAGGCTTTACAATGTTTAACGATATATAACCATAATATCAAGTTCATTTGCTATTTCTATTTTTTATGTTTTGTTTGTTTCTTCATTTATTAATCTAAGGGAAAGTTATATCCATTTTTCAAGTTTATGATTTATTTTTCCCTAATATTCACTAGGTCTTATTTTATTTGTTCACTGGAATTTTTCACTATTATCTTCCATGTTTCAAAAGGCAAATATTAGATCTTACTTCTCCCATTTTATTTAAAAATGAAGTCATTTCAAGTAATGCATTTGCCTAATATTATCTCTGATAATTTGACATAGTTTTAATGTTGACATATTTTTGATAAGCAAATTTTACATATATGTTACTTTTAAGCAGTTGTAATTAGTTTTGTTCTTATTTTAACACTAGTATTATTTAGTCAAGTTGTTTCTTAAAAGTTCAAGTAACCTATATATGGATAGATTGCAATTCAACCTTATTAACAATATTTACCAAACCTTCTTTGCCTTTATTTGTGACATGTCTAAATCCATCTGTCCAAGAAGAAAGAGTATTCTTAAGTATTTTGATATAATTGTGTTTTTGTCAACACTTTATATTCCCATTTTTTCCTTTATATACTTTGAAATACTAGCATAAAATTGCCTTTTTACAGTTTATCTATTATATAAATATTCACATTACATCTCTAAAAATCACTACAGAAGGACTCAGATATAAACATTTGATTTAATTTGGTCTGAAATGAATAATAAAGTGACTTCTGATTTCTGTTGTGACACAAGCTATATTTTGACCCTTACTTTCAACATCTCTATATTATCTTAATCAACATCCAGCTACATAAGGAATAATAAACTAGACAAACAAATCCAGGGAATATTTACCTTTTTAAAAAGGATGTTTACTCAGTTATAGCTAGTGTGATGCCTACTAACTTAGATCTTGCTTTATAGACCTTCTGTATTTGTCTGTGTATACAGTTCTCTCTTCTCTCTTGTTTGCTGCTGTTTGTGAGCAATGTTATTTCACATCGACTTTCTGAATATACAGGGTATCCTCTAAGAGGATCGCTGGTATTCTGTTCTTTGTAGGCCTCTAGTTCCAAAGTGTGTCTCTCTTCCATTCCATGTTTCTGTTAGTTGTGGTCGACTGCTCCTCAAGCTGCCCCCACCGATGGCTGTGGGTTAGAAGGCACACCGAAGCTAGCTAAGGATGGTCCTAATACTTTTTGACATGTTGCTGTTTCACAACAGATATAATTGACATTATATAGACTTTATAAATTTTCATAATTCAATATATAAGTATATATTAAGTATTTTAAAAATAAATATATTAGTGAGAAAGAAGGAATAGGGAAAGCTAGATTGTTCATTTGCATTACATTTCTCACTACTATTGCAATTTGCCAAAAAGCAAGAGTGAGGGTGTTAGTGGACAATGGGAGGGAGTAAAGGACATGACCATGAAACAACAGATAAATTAACTGTCTCTATCGCACTTTCCTTTCTAGCTGAAAAACATTCATTTTCATCATCCTACAGCCTGGACACGGAATCCAGGCCACTGGGAGTCTAAATCCCATCTTTCAGGGAAATTACAATAAGGACGCAAAAACAAGGTGAGGACAGATAGAAGATGAGGATACCTTTTTTTTTTTTTTTTAGGATCATTGTTAAGGAAAACACAAGAACCATGGAAATCCTGAAGCTAACAGTAAGGAAAGAGTCCACACAGCTTAAGCCTTGTAAAAAATAAATTTCTAGCTTATGAAGCCACCCATTTGTTATACTTCTGATTAAGACAATTATCCCAAAATATTTAGAGCTGTGATAATACATTAAACAGTATTGCTACTAGTGTTGCAGTGAATACACGGATGGCTTATTTCTAATAGAATGTATGTAAATATTTCTCTACAGTCGATGGGTAGTTGCAGACAAGTCCTCTCGGGCACTTGTAGCCTCACTAGGGTCTCCTAAAAATCCATTCAAAACTGTTGTTCTGAGGTGATTTATAAGCCAGTTAAGTTCAAAGCAGAGAGGTCAGCTCATAAGTTTTTTGTTTGTTTTAAAATCAATTTATTGGGGCTCATACAATTCATCACAATACATAGATCAATTGTGTAAAGCACCTCTATACATTTGTTGCCCTCATTATTCCCAAAATTCGCTTTCCTCTTGGGTTCCCGGAATCA
>NW_022103918.1:10511539-10535886 GCF_000313985.2 Echinops telfairi
ATGAGGAGGCCCAATGTCCACCGCCACCCTACTACCAAACCTATAATTATTTGCACCTAGGTCCGTTCCCCCCATAATCTTAATCTTAATCTTAAATATATTTACATATGTACATGTCTGTATTTAGGCCTCCTACTTCTTTCCTCTATTTCTTTACACTTTCCTCCTGTCCCAATACCATGTTCAGCCTTCATTCTGGTTTCAGTAGTTCCTCGCGGTTGCCTTGACCTTGGTCACTCCCTACCAGTCCTCCCGTCCCCTCCCTACCATTTGGTTTTGAACCATTTGTTGTTCCCTTGTCCCTAGGTTGGCCAGCCCTCCTCTGTTCCCCTACCTCCCACACTCCCATGTCCCTCCGGGTCCATCGTGGCTGTTTGAGAGTCCAAAAGGGTCATTTGGATAGATTTATCTCAAAGGACACAAGATAATCAGGAGGGCTTATTTGGAAGGTGTTTTTAAAATATACAAACCTGCATTGTTGAGCAAAAGGCCACAAGTGTGTACTAGCTGTCCCCCTGGCACAATAATGGGGGGATAGCAAGGACTGCTTTCTGAGAGGTTTGGGCAAGCCTTACCCTACCTCCCCTAAACCTCTGATCTTGCCCTTTCTCATTTGTGCTTGCTTCTCAAACTCAAAGAAAAAGAGCAGAGTTTGAGTTCCTAAAGAACACCCAAACTGCTGTTTTGACCTGGGGTCACTGTAAGGGGCAAACTTCTTTGGGGGAAAAATTAAAGAGATGGAAACACTGCCTTCCCAAGTATACAGACCTAGAGCAGTGGTTCTCAACCTGTGGGTCGTTACCCCTTTGGGGATTGAACAACCCTTTCACAGGGGTTGCCTGATTCATAACAGTGGCAAAATGACAGTGATGAAGCAGCAACAATAATAATTTGATGGTTGGGGGATCACCACAACATGAGACACTGTATTAAAGGGATTCAGGAGGTTGAGAACCACTGACCTAGATGGAGGATATGTGGAGAAAGAATAGCGTCATATTTTTGCTTAATAAGTGTTTCTATGATTTTTTTGGATGACAATACTCATAGCTAAAACCAAAAGACTAAATACATTTTAACAGAGTAAAATAAAATAACATTTATTTTAATAAAAATCCTAATTCCAAAATACATAAAGAAGGCACCTGGATGGTTTACTGGGTTACACTTTGGGCTACGAACCACAGGGCCAGCAGTTTGATCCAAGCAGCCCTTCTATGGGAGAAAGATGAGGCTTTCTATTCTGCCAATGACATAGAGACTAGGAAACAGGAGCAGTGGCACTCTGTCAGACAGGTATGCTGAGTAGGAGTAGACCTGATGCCAGCAAGTTTGGTTTTAGTTGAGAATGTGTAAAGGGTATTAGAAAGAGGAGAGAGAGAGAGAGAGAGAGAGAGAGAGAGAGAGAGAGAGAGAGAGAAACTGCCTGAGAGACTTAAATACCATCCCTGTTCTAGGCAGCAATTTCCCCAGATGAAGAGGTCACCACTGTTTAACAGTGCGCTGCCGTGTTAATTTAGTATGACAAGATAAAGCAGTAATCTCTGCTCAGGGAGGCTGTAAACCTCCTGCTCAAGTCGATTTCCCTGTATATCACTTTCTGCAATTGCCATGACAAAGCCCCCTGAGTTCTCACATGTAAATCTCTCTGTCCCTGCTTCCTTAGCCCCCCCCCCTTTCTTTTTCTTTCCCTCTCAAGTCCCTCACCCCCCCCCCCACGCCCCCACCAGTTCCTGTCCAGGTAGATCCTATCCAGTCTGCATTCATCTCTGAAAACACAATGCTGTGAACACGACAGGGGACCCGGGCGCACATCCCTCTCACACAACCACTCTGCCAGCCCGGCCCCTCCCCAATTTAAGAGAAGATGTTCAGGGGCTTAGATAATCCATTGATCCCACTTGCATCAGCTTTTATATTTCAATCTGTCATGTCAACTTGTCAAGAGGAGCGATTAAACTGATGTTTCATGATTTGAGATTTACTTTCCTAGCAATGATACTTTTCAAAGCTTGTCTTACTAAGTTCTGCTTAGCGATTATCCTTAAGAAAGCTGATGTATGTTTACTGGCATAAATCTAGTCATAAAACTAGAAAGTGTTTTAGGTAAAGACATTCTGGAGATCATCAGGGTTATGAAGATTAAACTGTGAGCCTAAAGAAAACTTAGATATCTAAAAAATGTCAATGAGGTAGTTCTCTCTGTACAGAAAACAAGAGAACAAAACCCACCAGAAAAAGGAAGGCAGGAAGTGGGGGCCATGTTTCCCTCTTTGTCAAACAAAAATACTCCTTGAATCACTGAAGAGGGCATACGAAGACAGTGAGAGTTTGTATGATTGGAAAACTAAAATGATTGCATGGAACACACTTGTTTTACCCAGGAAAGCAAATACAGAGATATGCTCAATCAAGAATTAATATTTAGGGGAACCTATTGCAATGCTCAATGTATAACACGCCCCATACCCCCGAGAGGCACGAACAACAGAAACATGGGTGAAGGGAGACTGGGACAGTGAAAGATATGAAAATTATAATAATGTATAATTAATCAAGGGTTCATGAAGGCGGCTGAGTTGGGGGAGGGAGGGAAAATCAGAGGAACTGATACCAAGGGTTCCAGCAGAAAGGAAATGTTTTGAAAATGCTGATGGCATCGTAGGTACAAAAGTGCTTGGTACAATGGATGTATGGATTCTTATAAGAGCTGTAAGAGCCCCCAATAAAATGATTTATTTAAAAAAATAAGAATTAATAGTTGGGGACATTGGTTGGGTGTGTCGGTTTTAGACGCAGAATGTCAGATTTCTGACAAGTTGAACTACTCTGTTATAAAAACGCACTTGCATTGTGCTGCTCCCCCATCTCACACTCTTCTTACATCCTCTCACGCTTGTTTGCCTTGCAGGCAAAATAGGAGAGACACCAATGGGCCCCAAAGCAATAGACACTATATTCATAAAGAAAAGATTGAATCTCCAACTGTGCCTTCTAAAATTTCTGAATTCAAGTAGGTATGCTCAAAAGGATTGAAACATTTAGAACATAGTCCATGCACTAATAAAACCATAGCAATACGTATGAGTCTCATTATGCCCAGTCCTAAAGAAAGTCATTCTGAAACCTTTAGGATGTTCATGCTAGAAATTTACTCAATTTAAAAATCTTTTCCTTTCCCAAATATCCTCTATCATGTTGACCTTTCTTGTTTTCCCCTGGTAAACTATTTGGAGAAGTGGGGATACATGACAACAATAGATACAAACACACATGCATACAGGGTCATCTCTCAGAAGGATGTGGAGAGGAGCTGGACTGGAGAGGATTAGGAAGGGGAAGGCAGGGAGTCCACTCTCATGAAGCACTCATTATGTGACAAGCACGGAGCTAGATAATCATCTTCCTTAATCAGCATTGTATCAGCTATGAGTGAAGTTTCATGTTTGCAACATGTAGATAAGGAAAGTTACCCTCTGGGAGTGCTATGTAAGCATAGGATTTAGAGTCATTCTTTCATCCACCCAACTGTTCTTGAAGCACCTGGTGTCTGTCAGTTACCGTGCCAGACTTGAGAGACACAATGGGGAACAGATTTGATGTGCAGCCTCTGGAGGACCTTCCTGTGCAGCCTTCTGCTTTCAACGAGATTCTGCACCCCTTCGAGTGAATTACATCCAAGAATATTGGTAGAGTTCACTGGAAAGACCACCGAGCCACTTAAAAGGAGAGTGAGATATGGGTGATATGAGGATAAAGCAAAGCCACGCTCACTGCCACCGAGTCAATGCTGATTCATAGCGACCTCCGTGTGGGTGCATGAGGCTGTACCTGTTTATGGGAACAGAAAGCCCAGTCTTTCTCCCTCGGAGCTGCTGGGCATTTCGAAGTGCCAACCATCTGGGTCACAGCCCAAGTCGGAAACACTATCCCCATGGGGGGCTTGTAATAAGAGGTGATTTAAAGCAAAGCATAATTATTGGACACCACCATCTTTTGTTCTGTTAATTCACAGTAGATGCTCAGGAAGATAAAATTCATGAACTACACCATCTATGAAATGCTTACTTATTATGTTGTCAGGCACTGTCCCAAACCATTTGTTAGAATCCTCAAAACGCTTCTACAGATTGGGAAGTTCTCTCACTGTCCTCCTTTTCAGCTGAGACTGTAAAAGTACAGAGATGGCACAACATGGAGACAAGATCACACTCTTCTGAAGGTGTGGAACTACAATTGAAACCCAAGTCTTTGAGAATAAACTGGAGCTCTCCCCCACCACATTGTGCATTGCAGTTTTATCAAAATGCTCTCCTGGCTTGGCTTTAGGCTGTTTCACTGATGATGGCCCATGAACAATGTTTATAATAACTGAGAACACAGTGTCATGCTTGCTTGACAGACAGTTTCTCAGGATTGAATGGATGACACCTATTTTTAAATCATAAAATGCCAATTCACAATAAAAGTGTATATTCCCATTTGAGTTCTCATCTCAAAAATATTTCCTTAGATTAAATATATGAGTTGAATAAATCCTTTATTTACCATATATACTCATGTATAAAGCAAAGTTTTCCAACACATTTTTAATGCAGTTTTTGTGGTAAAATTAGGTGCCTTGGCTGATATTCGGGTCAGCTTATACTTGAATATACATGGTAATACACTGTAGCATTTTCTTATGTTCACAATATAAGTGTTTCTTTTTTAACTAATAGTGATCTTACTTAACTGCCTGTGCTTTATATGAATTAACTTTGTAAAATGTATGATTGCCCTCTAATTAGATGTTATTATCATCACCTCCATTTTACAGATTTAAAAAAAGGCCTAGATCTTTTCCATAACTTGACCAGTGTCATAAAGATATCAAACACCAGCCTGTGAAATTTACCCAGAATTCTGTTACTAGGCATCGTGTGCGGAATCCCTATGCTATGCTAACTTTCCTAGAGTCGGAAAACAAATTAATACTGACTGGTAAGTAAAAAGCTTAGCAAGTAATTTTTTGGAATCCCATATATTACCCAGCAGCCGATGTGGAATTTACAATGTACATTTGTAATAGGGAAATCCCTGGGTCCATTTAGAAAGATGAGGCTTTCTGCTCCCTGAATGGTTTGCAGCCGTGGAACCCCCTGGAGCAATGGGACTCTGCACTTACACGGTCCACCAGAGTCAGAACCCTCTCCACAGCAGAGGTTTTAAGAAGATAAAAATTAGGTTTTCCCTGTTCTAAGGAAGAATAAAGTTAAAAAAAAAGGTTTTTTTCTATGTTTTCCTACAGGAAGGTTTTTGAATGTTTGTTCTGATAGATCATTTAAAAATGATTTTAATGTTTTCATGAGTGGAAAGTCATTTAGCATAATTATTAAGTGCCCAGGATTCTGAAGTCATGAATCTAGCTCTACCACTTAGCTGGCTGTTAGGCAAATGGTTTCAACTATCCAAGAGTGTTTCCCTCCCTAAACAGGGGTGTTCACAATTGAATCCACTTAGTGAGATACAGGGTTGCTAATAAATATTGGGTGACTGGTGCCAGGACGCATGGGAATAGTGGTCAGTATTAATTATTAAGTACTTTATTATTAGTAGGCACCTTCTACTGAGCATGAACGTTTGAAATTTCCCATATTTCAGTTGCAACTATCAGATTATAGGTAGGTTCTAAGATATATTCACAAAAGATGTTAAAGGTTGCTTCTTATATTCTACTGAGGACTCTGGGAAATCAGAATCTTAGACACATAAGAAGCATGATCTATAACTCCTCTGTCCCTAGTGGACAAAATATGCCAGCCACTGGCACAATACCTGAAGACAGATACTAGGGCAGTCCAGCAATGCCCCCTTCTCCAGGATGTATGCTATACAGAAGGATCAGCTAGAAGCAGAAGACGCATTTACTAGCCTTAATAACTTATGTTATTGTTATTTTTGTTACTCAGTGATAGAGGATCTGCTTTTTGTTATGGTACACAATTGACAGTTGTACATAAACACAAAGCTACCTATTGATACATTTGGAACTAAACCCTGTCATTTTCATCGTCAACTCCTATTTAAAGGCAATGTGGAGGTGCAGTGGGTTAAGCATCAGACAGCTAACAAGGTTAGTGGTTCACACCCACTAGCAGGGACAAGGGAGAAAGATGAGGCTGTCTGCTCCTTCAAAGATTTCAATGTCAGAAACCCTACAGAGCAGCAGTTCTAACTGTCCTATGGCATTAATATGAGTTGACTTGATGACAGAGCGTTAAACTTTGTAGACCTTTTAAAATTCACTTTTAGAATAGGATGTTCCAGTTTGGGGATAGTGACACGGTTTAACTGCCTTTTTTTTTTTTTTTTCACCCTTTCTCAACACAGGCTGGATTTTTAAGAGCGAAGAAGAGACACTAAAGTCAGCAAGGTCTCCCTATGTAAGAATAGTGTTTACCTTGACACGGCAGAAGCAGCCTCAAATAAACAAGACACACAGCCCAGCGACGTGTGCTCATTTATATTACCGTGTGGTATCAGTGTCCTTGAGCGGGCCGCGGTGCCTTCCTTACCTCAGGACTCATTGAGTCACATAGTTTCTTCCTAAATAGGGTCTGTGGAAGGTGGGAGGAAAGTACTTTACCTTTGTCCAAAGAGATGTGTAACCATATAGACCTATGGCAGGTGTCAATATAAATTAGTTTTCTATTTGCTTTCCATTTCAAATACCTAAGGACTTGCCCATTTTCTCATCTACTAGAACACAAGGTAAATATACCACCTATTCTCTACAAGAAGTAAAAACAACACAAGATGATCAAACACTGATGGTACAGTATATTGAAATGCAGTCAGGAAATAAATATCAATGTAAGCTTTAATTTCAGTAAAAATTATGGGTATATCAGATTTTTTTTTTAAAAAGTAAAGTACTTGAGTTAGTTTGTTGTGCCAACCTGGCTGATAAACACATGTGGGTTAATTGAAGGACGGAGAGATAAATGGCTCAGTGAGCCTCACCTTTCTAGTTCTTGGGTCTCTTGCTTTCTGATGGTCAGACCAGGGTGCAGCTGCCTTAGCCAGTTCCCTGCTTTAGCTGGCAAGGCTCACTTCCTGCAAGACATCCCTCAGGAGAAGCCACATGGACCTACCCCAATGCAGCCCTGGGTGCTGGAGCACCCGTTTGGAGACCCCTGCCAGCGCTGAGATGCTACACAGTCACTGACTCAGCTTTCCTCCTGCAGTCGGCATCATTGCGTCTGTTTTGTGAGATGGAGGAGGGCTTCTTGGATTGGTGTTGGACATATGGGTTAATGGATTAATGTTGGACTTAGGGACTTCGGCAGCACTGGGTTGGGATGTTTTCTTGATGTGCACTTAACCTTTATATAAAACTCTCTCTTATACATGAGTTTCTGTGGATTTGTTTCTCTAAAGTACCCAGACTAATACAGTATTTAAATACACTCTGTTGGGCTGCTAACTGCAAGGCCAGCAGTTCAAATCTTGCAACAGATCCGAGGGAAAAGGATGAGGTTGTCTGTTCGTAACAGGATTTACAGTCTCTGAAACCCTAGGATTCAGTTCTCTGTCCTATTGTGTTGCTATGAGTCATATTCAAATGGGTGGTAGCAGGTCTGGTTGGGTTTCTTTGGGAGGAGTCAGTGTTGTGAGCACTTGGCTTTCAGACTGTCATTTCTTAAGGAATCTTAGCTCTGGAAATGTTTTTTTCTTTTCCTCCTGATGGCTCAGATATTCTATTCTATAGGATTGTTTTTAAGTTATTCCTTGAAATTCTGATACTTGTCTGTTTATACTCATTAAATAAATAAACAAACCCTGGTGGTATAGTCATTAAGTGCATGACTGTTCATAGAAAGGTCATTGGCCTACACCCACCAACCCCTTCAAGGGAGGGAAGTTCTAGCAGTTTGTTTCCATAAAGATTACAGCTTTGAAAAGTCTCTGGGGCCTTACTTCTCCATCCTGTGAGGTGTCTGTGAGTTAGCTTTGACTCCACTATAAAGTGTTTGGTTTGTATTTTTGATATTCTGTTAAAAGTGAAAACGTAAATGTTTACTTGCCAAAATATGTGCTAAAAGAAGAAATTACTATAAAAATTCATTAATTCCTTGCTTTATTTTTATCATTTTTTTGATATAAAAAGTGGAAGTGGTTACACTTCTAAAGAGACTCTGTCATACAAATAATCCTTTCCCCCTGGCACAATGGGTAGTTGTATTTAACTGAAATAACCAGAAGTAAATGTGAAGTTAGCATTATTTGAACTTTCTATAGATCTCATTCTTAATTGAATTAACAGATCTTTAATAGATTTCATCCCAAATCTGAAAATTAGGGGCCAACATGATATCCTATTACTTTGAATTCTTTCATGTGATCATGATTTGAAAGTGCAACTTATGAAAAAATGAAAATGTACTGCTGTTTTCACACAAACTAAGTTAGTATAGTGATATCAATAACAAAATTATTTCCAATTTTATAACTGATATCTATTGTCCATTGCTTATTTTTGCCAATATGTATAATATCTCAAATTTAGAAATTTGATGGAAAAAAACAATAGTATTAAAGAAATCATCAAAAACAGATTGAAAAGAGTGACATATGTTGTTAAAAAAATTTTAAGGAAGCTAGTAACAGACAAACAAAGGAACTAGATATCTGTTAAAGCAATTATTCCTAGACTGTTGGATTCACCAATAAGTACAAAAATAATAATAGTTTGAGACTGACATAGGGTTCCAACTCTTCGTTTTCCACAGGTAAAGGAATTAAAAACAAAAATGACCATTTTCTACCAATATTTTTTCACAAAAAGAAAGCAAAAGAGCACAGTCTCAAACAGAAGGGCTAGACAGCTTTGTGAAGGCCTCCCTACACTTTCCCTCCTTAATGAAAAGTCTATCTGAAAACCAATTGATTTTTATTAATCACATGCAGTTAAAAAAAACCACAAAAAACACTTAAGCTGATGGTAAGAGGTCTGGCAAACTCCCAAGAGGCAATCTATGTAAATAAGAAGGAAGTACATAACAGAGCACAATGGTGCTGATTCTCCTGCTCTGTCTCCTTCCTGATAATGGCTCCATTGAGATCCACAAGAGGGACCATTAAGAATGTGTTCTGATAGATGAAAACTGAAAGAACAAGGGAGAAGAGACGAAATAGGGGAAATAATCGGAAGAAGAAATGGAGGAAGCATAGAAAACAGCCTAGCTCTCTAAACACAGGGTGAGGGTTGGTTCCCCAACTTTATTTTTAACTTCCTAAAACAAATGATCCTGTTATGCAAGTCTGGAAGTAACTACCTTTCCATCCCACAGAATCAGGAACACCATTCAAATAAGACTCCAACGTTGCTCCTTGGTGCCCTTGTTACTTCCAGTATTTCGTCATGCTTCCACTACACTCAAGGTGATCACCCAGATAAAGGAAGCATTTAAACCTCAATAAGCAAAGCAACTGTGTGTGTCCCTTATTGATGTGAGATGCATGTATCTTGTACCAACTTCACATTTTATGTGCAGGGCTTCACTGTGCCCTTGGTGCTCACTCTGTGCGTCCTTCCTTCATCTCCCCCCTCGCTCTCAGTGATTTCTGTGGGGAAAAACAGTTACAGCCAGAACAAACATCTATTTAAGTATAAGGATCTTACACTAATGAAAAGCAATGCAGTGTATGGACGTGTCTGTGTGTCTGTGTCTGTATTTTGAGGCTTTTACTTTTTAATATGTAGCAATTCTTCTACAGGAAACCTATATCACCTGTGCATTCTTTTTTTTTTAATTCCTACAAAGGATAGATCTTTCAATTGTGACTCGCCTTAATATATACTACTATCGCGGGGTTGTAATATTGTATGTTATACTTTTGCAGGCGAAAGATTAGGCTTTCTACTCCCATACAAGGCTCACAGCCACGCAGACTCACAGGGGTAGGACTGCCCTGTCCTATGGGGTCATTATGAGTCACAATCGACTCAATGGCAGTGAGAAGGCCATTTTTTTGTGCTTCCTGTATTTACCCGTCAAACACAGGAAGTCACTTGAGGAAAGAAACTAGTTCTTACTCATTTCTATACCTCTGCACATAAGTATTCATCTACTATATATTTGACATGCATCCTACTGCAACATCCTTACGAAGTCAAAACCATTAAATCTCATTAGGCCAGATGTTTAAGCAAACATATTCCCCTCATTACCACAACATTAGGTCTGTTCACTCATTTCTGCATAGCACTGTACAGGGATGCTAATAGCAGGTCCTCATTAAGTGTCCTGTACTATGTCACAACTCCCACGTAGTCCTTTGTGTTCATGTAAGTGTGTACACATTAATTTCTCAAGGCCTATTAACTTTAAACTCAACAATAGTACTTTAAATCTTGTCAACGTTATATGAATCAAGGTTTTCTCTACTCGCTATTAGACCCCTTCTTGCCCTGGAATGAATGTGATTGTATAGCAACGGGACAAAATGAGCTATTGCACAACTTATCCAGTGGCTTTGATGGACCCTAACTGATTGTTTTTCATGTGTGTCCCCATTCCTGTTAGCCTTGGGGGTAATTTTCTGAAACAATACAAGTACTATACAGATTGAAACACTTACGTTCAAGCATAAGCCTGGAATTATATCTATGTAAACAGCTTCATGTGGCATTTTGTGACAACATTTGCAGAGTGATGTTTGTAACAATATAATTTCATTGTATGATAAACATAAATTTACCATAAAAAAACAAATACAAACTTGTCACTATTTTCACCTTGTCTCGATTGAATTGGCCTTGTTCAGATAAGCAAGCTATCTCTTACAGAAACAGCAGTTTATAGATAAACTATGTGAAATCAGGGGTGTGTGTGTGGAATTATTCTGCCTACCATCATCATTTCATACAGCCACACTGAACATATGGCTTCCAAGCTCACTTCATCTGAATCTTTCTGCATCTATTCTCCATGCTATTAAACTGAGCACACTCCACATCGTTCAAAAGTAATTACACTTTTGTCTAGAGTATAGGAGACTGCTCTACCTAAACAATGAAATTCTCATTATTAGAACTGGCACAATAACTGCACTGGTGTTAACGACAGTGTGCATTATACCATCACAATAACTTATGCTAAGTTTGATGCACAAAGGTACACCAGAAATTCAAAAGCTTATGAAACCACCACATAAAAATAGGCATCTTTACCATACTATAATTAAGGACTTACTTGGTTACTTATTTTTAAATAATACATGCATTTTTCTCTTTTCTTTCTTATATTTTCTGAACGATGCTTCCCATACCACATTATACTAGTCAAAAATCAAAAGCACGTAACTAACAGGCTCTTAGGTTTTAAGCAAAATTTATACAAAGGATATTTCAAGACACAGCTATAATACAGCAATTAAAATTATTTTGGGTAAATAAAGAATTCCAGGAGCTAACAGAGTGCCTAGGCAAGTAAAAGCTCCCCTGTCACATGCACTGAAATTTAAATGCTTATAAAACGAATTCTTTCAGCATTCAAGGTTGTATTTCATAGGTCGGAATGCTATTATAATGTTATGCTTGGCATCTTAGCTCTATGTCCAACATCTAGGAAGATCAACATATAAAGACACCTTTTTTCTTCTTTTGATGAACTTCAGGGAGGAACTGACTTACAATTAATGTTGCTTTATGGTACCTAAAGTTCCTGACATGCTTAAGCATATTAATATTAAAATATATCAGACATGAGTCTCTATATAACGCGATAGTGTTCTTGAATGATTCAAGAAAAATATCAGTATAAAGAATAAATAAGGGGGGGAGCGGGGAGGGAGGGGAAAAATGAGGACCTAATGTCGGGGGTTTAAATGGAGAGAAAATGTTTTGAGAAACGATGTACAAATGCGCTTTACACAATTGATGTGTGTATGGATTGGGATAACAGTTGTATGAGTCCCTAATAAAATGTTAAAAAAGAAAAAAGGAAAAAAAAGAATAAATAAGATATTGAAAGATATTATAACATCCTATTTCCAAATTCCATCTTTAAGTGCCAAAATACATACACATTATTTTTATTTCATTATAAAGTTGTTAGCTCAAAAGTGAGCAACTGGTTCTTTTTAAATAAAAAAGACATTATACACACACACACACACATATACATATATAAATGTAAAATATTTGGATGCAACCAGTGAGCAGAGACAAAAAGCTTACACACACACGTAAAATATTTGGTTGTAGCCAGTGAACAGAGACAAAAAGCTGTCACTCAACACAAGGAAAAATTAAGGAGTCAAAAGTGAGTTGTTTGGCTTTTCATTAAAAAAGGAAAACAAAAGGGAAACTGATTATTCAGTAACCACGGGTGGTTCGGACTTTCATTTCACATCACATTTGACACTGAAACAACAATCTAACCAACAGAAGTCGATGCATCCAGACAGAAATGATCGCCAGGACGGCCAGCGTAGGACCCCCTCACTGCTCCTGATGGTGCCAATTTGTTTCTCTCTAGACTTATTCGGTTCACTTCTGGTGCCCAAGTCTACTCATGTCTACTGACATGAAGACATTATCTGCAGAGTCCTCTGCATCATCAAATAAATGCATCTATATTAGGACTATCATTAAAAGTGAGCCAGCGAGTCTAGTGATTCTTCCTTGTCTCTGAAACTCTCCAGAAACATGCGAGATGAACAAAGAGGGTAGGAACAGCCCATCCTTAAGAAGAATAAAGCTTCAGACTGCTTTTCCGCTTATGTCAGGATCAGGCTTTCACACCTGCCATACTTGCTTTTTACTTTTCAAAGATTATTTGAAAATCGAATTTTGCTGCGAGTTGTTTGTCAGGGTTTGGAGAGCTTCAGGGAAGGAAGCAACGGGACCAGTCTCTTGGAGGGACGTGTAACCATCTAGGTCCCAAGCTCACACTATTTAGAAATACGACTGTACTTTATACAGATGTAATCTTCTCAGGACAGTTTATCCACAGTGAATTCTGAACAGTGAGTAAAATCTTTCAGAAATAGATGGACTGGTAGCATTAATACCAGTTATAGATGTTTGGGACTTACTCTAAGTTGGGCACATAGTTTATTTTCCAAGATACTGTGACAATCACCCACCATAACCTCAGAAAGGAAGAAGTATCTCTTTATCTGGACATGAACACTTGTAGACCCACAACCAGAATAAGCTAAACACCTCCCTGCCATCTAGTCGATTGATGGCGACCCCATAGAACACACCAGAACTGCCCATCTGGGTTTCCGTGGGTATACATCTTTATATACATAGGAGCAGAAAGCCTTATCTCTCTCTCAATATTAGCAGGCAATGTCGAACCCACTATGCCACCCGAGCTTCCATCATCTGAATGTTGTTGTTGTTATTGTTATTGCTGTTGGGCACTGTTTCATCAGTTTAGACTCGTAGCGAGCCTATGCACTGCAGAAGGAAACATGGTTTGGTCCTGAGTCATCCTCATGATGGCTCTTGTGTGTGAGTCCATGGGTGCAGCCATCATGCCAATATACCTTGTCAAGGACCTTCCTCTTTTTCCACTGCCCCTGGACTTGACCAACCACAACGTCCTTTCTCCGCTAATTGGTCTCTCTTAAAAGCATGTCCAAACAAGTAGCCCTAGTGCCTCAAAATCTTTACAAGGCAAGAGTCATGAAGTATGCCCAGGTAACATCGCCCAACTTCCATTTTATACTGACACCCTTTCTCTATATTGCAATGCCAGAATTACACTGATCACCCCATTTTACTCTGTGATCTATGAGGCAATATAGTATATTGAACGCCCAACACCCTCCTACTTTATTTGAGAATGGATAGCAGATATCCATAAGATATAAATAAGCAATGGAATCTATCTTTCCTTTTTATTAAGTTGTCATGTATGATATAAAGACAATCAAACAGGTTTTTTGCTTTTAAAGAGAACACATAGGGATACAATGGAGAATGTTTACCTGATGGAATAAAAGTATGAATGATGTGAACATGACAATGGCCTAGAATCCAAAACTGGAGGAAGTATTTATGTTGAACAATAAAAAAATACATATATTCAATCATTTGAGTAAATGAATCAAATATCTTAATCAGCTTAATAGCTAAATATGACTAGTCTCAGATACTGTGTGTTTTCTGGCTAGAGTATATTAGTAGATTCTATTTTGGTTCCCACACCATGAAAATCAACATAGTTGGCATGAATGAGTCTCTTTAACTGCTTTGTCCAATATATATTTATGTTTATATTTACTAACTCAGACATATCCAGCCATTTGATTAATAATCATAAATTGTCTAGATTTTAGTGGGAACCAGAAGTTTTAATAAGCATAGATCTGTGCCTTAAATGAGAAATACAATAAGTAGGAGAGCAAACATTGAAATTCACAAAACAATGTACGCCATCATCATTGTACAGATAAGCAGGTATCATGGGGTGGGGAGCGGAGAATGACGTAGCACTCATCATTCCACGGAAGCCCGTGACAGCCTTTGTGCTGAGGCCATTTTGAACCTAACCTTGTGGGGGAAGCATGATTTCCCCCAAAATGTAAAATACGAAAATAGAGTTTACCAGGTGACAGAAAACAGTTGGGCTGAATACAAAGGTTATCTGGTATATTAATAACTATCTATTAAAAGTTTTCCGTAACTGTAGCATCAGCTCTACCACAGAACATGGCAGGCGAGGAGATGAAGGCCACCTTCCTCTCTCAGGGTTCAGTACGTGTCTACTTAAAATGTTATGTCAAGATAAGGCATTTGGGATGAAGCCCTACAGACAATAATGATGCACATACGTTTTGAAAGAAAGGTAAACAAACAATCCAATTAATTTCTCAAGAAAACAATTCTAGTGGAAGTTGCAAGAAAGATCATAAAGAGAAGGGTGCAAATTTGCACTGGGGATGCTGCTGGGCAAGCTTTGAGCTGCTCCCTGCGAGATTGGCAGTAGATATCCACCAGCTGCTCCAAAGGGGAAGAAGGAAGCTAGCGGGCCCCTGGAAAATGTACGGCCTCTGAATCCTGTAATTGTGGGATTTTTAACAGTCTATTCAAGCGATTCCAAGCAACTAAACTCATGAAACATTTGAGGCAGAAACAAATTTAGAAACCAATTAGACATGTAGTCCCAAGAAATATCAATGCTAATACACTAAAACTACCCTCTCTCAAAAGAAATTCACTGCTATTGAATTGATTCCAATTCATAAAGACCCTATTATAGTTTTCAAGACTATAAATCATTACGGGCAGACAGAGCCTCATATTTCTCCTGAAGGGTACCTGGTAGGTTTGAATTGTCAACTTTCCAGTTACAAGGCCAACATCTAACTCACTGTACCCCCGGGGCTCATTCAAACTAAAGTGAGGAGGGAAAATTAAGAAATTATCAACCATTTATGGGGGAGAGGGCAGGTGAGAGGGAAAATGAGGAGCAGATATCAAGGGCTGAGATAGAAAGAAAATGTTTAAAAAATGATGCTGACAACATATGTTCAAATGTGCTGGACACAATGGATGGATGGTGATGAGCTATAAGAGCCCCCAAAACAATGATTAAAAAAAAGAAAGAAAGAAAATAAAGTGATGCTATCAACTCTACGACATATGCTTCCAATAAAATATCACAGAAAATGAGAAAAAATAAAATAAAAATAAAGTAAATCATTTTTATCTAAAAGGTCTTAACCTCACGAATACCAGGTCATTACTTTTTGATTTACAGACCAAATTGAGAGTCTGACAAAAACCACAATCTTTGTAAGATGTGCTCCTACCTACAGAACTTTCCTTTTGTTTTCAGGAGATCCATAAACTTCTAAGTTAAGAACTTCTATTCTAAAGCGAGTTCCTTCATGAAAGAAATCATATATTTCTTAAATCTGTTTTTACAGTGCTCGCCAAGACCTTGTTACAGGGCAGGGATTTCATAGGTTTTTATCTAGTTGAACTGAGTGTTCCACTAAAACATGAATGTTTTTATTTTCATTAACTGCCTACATCCCAACCTCCCCATCCTGTCAACTTTAGTGTGAAATTTAATATACTTTCCTAACATTTCTTCTTGGATAAGAAGAATATTGAAAGTCCCACAGACTGCCGAAAAACCAAACTAACCTGTCTTTGAGGAAATACAGCAAGAATGCCTCTTAGAGGCAAGGATGGCCAGACTTGGCCTCAAAGACTTTGGACCTATTGTCAGGAGTAACCGGTGCTGGGCAAGGACGTTATGCTCGGTAAGATGGACGGGCAGTGAACAAGAGGAGGCCCTCAATGACACGGAGTGACACAGTAGCTGCAACAATGGGCTCAGACAGAAGACGGATTGTGAGGCCGGGGCAGCACCATTAAGGGCTTCATTGTGTTGTGCAGGAGCTGCTAAGAAGTGCAACAGACTGGACAGTACTTAACATAAACAACAACATCTTCTGTCGATGTAACATAATCTCTCTTCATTCACTCTTCCAATGTTGTACGTTCATGCTGACTACACTAGTCGCAGAAAAATAAAGCAAGATGCATTCTCAATTGGGTACTCTTTGAGACGAGAAAATGGTCAGAATATTGAGCAGGAAAAGATATGAACAGTGGTGTATTGTTAAATAGAGGGGCTAACTTCCTTAGCCTATTGAAGAGAGCACTCCCTATTGTTCCCTTTTCTTTTCATGTTTATTGAGATGGGGCTGATAAGCTACATTATTGACACTGAGCAAACAGGACAGCATAATGGAGGGAAAGAGGGGAATGATATGCAGTAGTATTTAACCTGCCAAATCATAGGTAAACCAAATATTAAATGTGTCTGTGCTCTTAGGGAGAAGCAGCACCTCATATGGTTTCTGGACACAGTGGTTTCTGAACACAAGACACTGGTGCCAACTTCTGGGTAAACCTTGGTTCCCCCATTTAATAGCTGTGATCTGAAGGAAGTAACTTAACTTTTCTATACCTCAGTTTCTCATCACCAAAATAGGATTCATAATAACACATCACTTAATGATTATAAAGTTAAATGAGCTTAATAATGTAAACTACTATATATATGTGTGTGTATGTATGTATATATATATATATTCATATATTCTCATATGGGTGTTTGTATATATATATATATATATATACACACACACAAACACCCATATATATACACACATGCATATATTCTCATATATTCAGTGATGCATGCAGGTTAGCCAAACCATTATTCTCAGAAAAACACTTGGTCCAGAGTAAAAAACCCAAAGTCATTTTTATATATAAGGCTACAATGTTTCTTTGGAGTATCTGAATCAAACGTGAAAGAATTAGATCTATTCTACACATATTAGGCAGGTACCTTCTTCACCAGGCTGATTTCACTGTATATACAGTAGTGATCTAACATGAACAAGTGGAGATAGTTCAGTACTAAGCACATTTATGATATATAAAATCTCCCTAAGAACTCAAAAAAAAAAAAGATTTAACAGAACTATAGCCATTTTTCAAGGTTTGAGAATGTGTGATAGAGCACATTTTTGTTGGTGAAAACCAGCTTCAAATGAATAGCCCTGGTATCCGTAAGGGAGTAAAAGCAGTAAGTGCGGTCACAGAAATGTGGCATCCAGCCCAGGGCAACCATGCCCCAAAGTGAAGGTGGCTTTATTGACAGGCCATGATGGCTTGATGGCCCTAAGTTCCCAAGGAAGGCTGGAAATCGGTGTGTGTGTGTGTGTGTGTGTGTGTGTGTGCCATTTCAACTTCGGGGAGATGCTCTGCTATCTTTCTTCTCATTTGGGAAGCCACAGCTCACTCATCATCTGCAGTGATCTAAATTTCAGGGTGAGGGGCCACAACAATTTTCCCGAGTTGGACATCAGAACAATTTTATTAATATTCTTATAAAATTTCTACCTGCATTACGGTAGAGATGTCTCTGTGGGATCCAAGACTAACTCTTTATGGAAGCATAAGGCCTCCTCTTTCTCCCTGCTGGTTTCAAATAACTGACCTTGTGGGTAGCAGCCCAGTGAGTAACCAGGGCCCCCTTCCAGGACAGGGAACACCAGGAAATGTATGATGTTTCAAAATATCAGGGTGAATGGGATTGAGTTAGCGATTAGTACTCTTTCATCTGAAAACCAGAGGTTCAAAGAAAGACATTTTCTGCAAAATTCCAAGGACTGTATGGAAGACACCAATCAAACCAGGGCAGAGAAACAGGTAGACAAATGTCAATTTGTCATGGAAGAAATATCCAAGCTATGTTATTTTCATTGTATCTGGAAAAAACTTTTTATGAGAAATTGAACAATGTCTAACTTTCACGCTGACAAATTTCAAATGGGTTATTTTAACATCATCCTTTTATTTCCTATAGCTTTCTCCTCAACTCATATTGCAATGTGTATCAAAAACAGAATTAAAAAAAAATGGGGAGAGGGCAGTAAAAAAAGGAAATACTATATCCTATTGGTATCAATTTATTTATAAATCATTCTAAGATGCTAGAGGTGAATTTGGTGTTTGACTCCTCAGTTGATAATGACTATAAAGCAAAGGACTGACGCCAAATTACCAGAAGTCAAAAGAGTGAGTGTAGGCACAATAGAGCATGAGAAACCTACCATTGTATTGTGCTGAGAAGTGGGAGTCCTATGGCCACAAGACTCTTGCGTCAGCAGAGAAACTGGCTGAAATTCCTCAGAGTGAGGCTTGTTGGGAAAACTCACATGCAAGGGAAGGTGAAAGGCTGGGAGCCCGTCACTCTCCTCTCCTTCCACTTTCTGTCTGCTTGTCACCATGGCTACCTCTCCATCTGCTTCCCCATACGGAGAGGCTGGCCGCTTGGAAGACATCCTGGAAGGAACAAAAGAGGAGAAAATAATGAAACCTCCACATAAATCCTTAATGCCGTCATTGTGTGGTGAGGGGCCATTGTAACAGAAATGCCTTTTTGTGCTGGCAGAGAGCAGGAAACCATCCAAATACCACCGCAAAGCACACACAATCAGAAACAATGGCCAAGCAGGTAGCAACAGAACAGTGCTTGCTTGTTGTGAGAATAATACACTCGCATAGCACTCTCTTGTATTCTGGCTTTTTCAACAAGAGGATTCACCTAAGAACACTGCATAATGAAAGCCCCTTCCATTTTAAAGGAAAGAAAAGTACCCATCTAGATTTACACTTTGATAGACTTTATTGAAGATGGAACGTCTTTGAATACAAATCCTGTTGGCACTTGAAAGAAAGGGGGGGGGGGAACCTAAGATTTTCTTCGTGAAAAATAAACAAAATAAATAAATGATTGCTATAACAAATTTCCTTTCTTATTAAAAGGAAGGTCTGTGTCAAATGTAAAATATGAGTTACACAAGCCTCAGAGCAATGGAAAAAATGGATATTCACTTAAAACTTATTAAAAAAAATTAATAAATGTTGCAATCACTAGTAATCTTGAAAAATATAAGAATGCACTTTCCCTTCCCTGCAAGATCACCTAATTTGGGCATTCAATTCTACATCAAAGTTGCAAGACGGTAACAATGGTGAGAAAGTAAAAATATTTCAATTCCATTTCTAAACTATTAAAAGACTATTTACATTGATTCTCAGAACATATTAATTCCTCCCTAGAATTCTTAAATAAAGAGAAGAAAAAAAAAACAAACAGGGAAGTTTTGTTTTGAGGAACTCAGGTCTACATGACAATGGGCTTGGATAATTGAACAAGAATTTAAGCTTTGTAAAAAACTTGGTTCTGAATCAGAATAAAGTCAGAAGCTAAACCTATGTGGCAAATATTTTTAATTAAATAAAAAATAATTGTCCTGTCATGTAAAGGTTTACATAGAAAAAGGAATGTTAAAACATTTCATTAAAGCCATCTCATTATATTCACTTGATCTGATCTTGCAAACACTGTACATTTTCACTAAATAAACAAAGGGCATTTGCAGAGACTTTCATTCTTATTCTGGACCAGAGGGCTGGGAGACAGAACATTATTTCTACTCCCTTGATATATTTATGACTAATTTCTTAATTGAACATTTATTTTTTAAACACATGTCTCTCCTCAGTGTTGCATTTATTATACATACATTTTCTTAGTTAGAAAATTCAAAAGAAAAAAAATATTCTAATTCTGTCAAGAGAATCTTATTAACAACAACAAAAAGCACAGTGGGGGAAATCAGAGCTGTGTTATCAGACAGATATGTACTCAAATACTGGTCCTGCCACTTATTTGCTGTGCATCATCATTGCTACATCTCAATTTCTTTTAAAACAAAATCGAATATCTACCCTTCAAGACTTTTTGTGGAACAATTGTGTACCATTTGACAGGTAAGAGGTACAATAACTATCACAATAGATGCTCAATAAATCACAGCTGGTGTTTGTTTGACAAATTTTAGACTATAGCGCAACCTACTCACCCCTCCAAAATAAATAAAACACCAAAGTGAGGAAGGAAAATCACCATGAAATACAAAGTCTCCCACTGGCCAGTGATATTTGACAATAAACCGATTAGTGGTATTAAAGACTGTATAAAGAGAAATGTTAATGGGAAGAAGTGTTGGTCAGCTAAAGAAGAGAAATATTGGTGGCAACCATGTCAGCATGTCTAAAGAAGACGTAGATGTTGCCATCACCTGTCAAGGATCTTTGAGTATTTTTTTATGCCAGTCTACTTCTTGCCTGAGAGAGAGAGAAAGGGACTGTAGCTAACAGAATACTGTTCGTCTCAGTGGTAACGCTGTACCTCTCACTGACTTGGTGCATCACACTACATGCAATCACCCTAACGCGGGAGACATTTGACTCTCACTGTTTAGATTCAATGTTCTCCAAACACATTCCGGGTTCACATTCAGAAATGGGTTGACAGTACAGACCTGTAATACCAAATATGTTTATATGGTGATTTATCAGAGTAAACCAATGAAGGGACATTTTATTATGTCTTGGATTCACATATAACTTGTTTAGAAGCAGATCTTGTAATTATCATATAAGCCTGATATTTTTGTGGCCTTCGTAGGCATTTCCATGCCTCTAGGAATTGATAAATTGGTACTTTGCAGTCTCACTTAGCTTCAAGGGTTGTCTGTCCATGTCTGGAAACTCCAGACAACTAACAAGTGTCATATTTTGGCCCAAAGTATAAAGCTAGATTAGCTAATTTAAGGTCATTGTATGAATCTCAGAAACATGGCTTTTCTATCCATTTCTCCTTAATTGTTATGTAGTATCAGCATAACAGTTAAGGGCGGTTAATTGCAATGTCTCCATTGGAGGAGAGCAGGCAATCTGCTAGGAAACCCTGTACATGGGGTGACTAACAACGACATGAAACAAATGAGGTAGAGCCTAAAAGTAGACTTGACGTAGGCAGAAACTGCTACTATTCTCATAACTAATGGATATCTCCATCTCAAAGTTATCTTTAACCATAACTAGTTAGCATGCTTTATGTATAACTTTCTATGGAATAGAAACTCCACAGACACATCATAACTAACTTCTAAAATAGGACATATGAAGAAGTCCTGGTGACAAAAGGCAACTAATAGCCTCAAATTACAGAAGATGATTCTCATTACAATATATGGTTCTTGTAAAGTTGTGGAAAACCACTTGTTCACAAATACTAAACATTCTTCCTACATGACATAAGTCTAAGTTTCTGTGTGCCTCTGGCCATGATATTTTTTGTCAACTAATCAATAAATCACCTTGTTTTGTGTTTCGGCTGAGATTCACCTGATGTAATGTGTGCTGTTGATTCATTAACAAACACACTGTCCATAGCAACGTAACGCCTTCCTGAATGAAGTACACAAGTATCACAGGCTTCTGCTGGAACTGCTAGGTGCCCTCCGGTCATAGCGACCCTAGGTACCACGGAGGAAACACTGCTAGGTCCTGCACCATCTTCACGACTTTTCTGAAGGTTGAGCCCTTTGTTGTAGACACTGTGTCAATCTATTTCAGAGGGCCTTCCTTTTCTTCCACTGCCTCTCCATGTTACCAAGCATGATGGATAGCGTTCTCCAGGGACGGGTCCCACGATAATGTGTTTAAAGTCAATGAGACCAACTCTCACCATCCTTGCCCCTATGCAGCATTATGGTTGTATTCCCTGCCAAGACTGATCTCTTCATTCTTCTGGCAGTCTGTGGTACTTCCAATATTCTTTGCCAACAACATAGTTCAAATCCATCGATTTTTCTTTCACAAGCACATGAGGCGACTGAAAGTATCATACCTTGGGTTATGCACATCTCAGTCCTCAAAGTAACTTCCTTGCTTTTCAACACTGTACAGAGGTCTTGTGCAGCAGACAGACCTAATACAATTTATTTATTGACTGCTACTTCCATAAGCAAGAGAAATCCCTGACAACTTCAATCTTTACTCAGTTTATCATGATGTTTGAGGATTTTTGTTTACTTGGCTTTCAATTGTAATCCACACTGAAGGTGGCAACCACGGCCACCTCACTTTTAGCAACATGTTTGTATCATTTGCATGCTGCAAGTTGTGAAATAAGCCTTTCTCTGATCCGGATGACAAGTTTTTCTTCATATAATTCAGCTTCTCTGATTATTTGCTTAGCACACAGATTGACTAAGAATAGTGAAAAGATACAACCCTGACACACATCTTTCTTGATTTTGCACCATGCAGTATTCTCTTGTTCTGTTTGCACGACTGTTTCTGCATCTATGTACAGGTTCCACATGAGCGCAATTAAGTGTTCTGGAATTCCTATTGTTTTCAAAGATATCCACAGTTTATTATGATCCACACAGTTGCACAGTCAATAATACCCTTTGATCTTTTCTATTTTCTTGTCTTTTAATGACCTTTTGCTTTCTTCATGATAGATGTTTTTGATGTCTTCCGACAGTTCATCAGGTATTCTGTCTCTAGGTTTACTGCATCACACTTGTTCTTGAGATATTCTCAAAATTCAGTTAAGAGAGGTCCTATTTTGGCTCTCCTGGACTTGTTTTAATTTTCTTCAGCTTCAACCTGGGCTATTCCACAGTCAGCTCCTGGCCTGGTTTTAGCTGCTGATATGGACCTTCTCTATCAACTCTTCCCACAAATGTGGTCAATTAAATTTCTGTGTTTACCATATAGAAAAGTCCATGTGCATAGTTATCTTTTGGATTGTTGAAAAAAAAGTATTTATGATGAAGAATTCAATGTTCTTTCAGAATTCTATCATGTGCTCTCCAGCTTCATTTCTATCACCAAGACTATATTTTCCACCTGCTGTTCCTTACTCTTTGTTTCCAGCTTTTGCATTATTATCACCAATAATTATCGATGCATCTTGATATCCTGTTTGATCAATTTTAGACTGAAGATGTTGGTAGAGTTCTTCAGTTGCTTCATCACTAGACTTATGGGTTGGTGCATACATTTGAATCATAGTTGTATTGACTGAATTTCCTTGTATGTGGGTAGCCATTATCTTACCACAGACAGCAGTGCAATTCAAGTTACTGTCTCTCTCTTCCACTACAAATTCCAAGAGGGAAGACATTATTTTTGTTCACAGTTCCTTGTCCAGGCATAACAAATAATTTTAAAGATAATAGTCTAAGTAAACATATGAAAAATTAGTATTTAAACATTAAAATTATAAACCCTCTGACTATCCCTTAGCTATGGAAAACTTTAAGAGTTAATCTTATAAATATGCTTGGGAAATGTCACAGTGTCAATGCAAAATGGGAGGCATAGCTCAGTGATAACTGTACCCTTTCTCTTTCATAAGTTTTATATAAAGGAGTTTGTACACCTGGTTTAATTGGGTTTTCAAAGTACTTATGAAGGAATCTTACAGTATTGTTGAAAATGTGTAAATGAATGAATATCAAAAAGTAACTAACTTAACAATGACAACAACAAACAAAATCTACATAGTTACTCATTGATAGATGAATAACAATTAGTGATTTTAACTTAAGCAATGCTATCTAGGTATCACATGTTCTTCGGCGCCATCATTGTAGATAATGAAGCCATGTACAAAGTCAGTTTGTCATACTGTGGTGGCTTGTGTGTTGCTGTGATGCTGGAAGTTATGCCACTGGTATTTCAAATACCAGGCAGGTCATGCAAAGGGAATATACACTGTTCAATTCTGAGGAATTAGCCACTGAAAACTCTATGGAGAGCACTGGAACATGGTCAATTACCAAAAACCTAATAAACAGAACAGCGCCCATCGTGTGATCAGTAGGAAAAGAACTCTTTTTAGATATCCCATCTAACAATTGTACGACCTCACATTGGG
>NW_022103918.1:10538059-10601268 GCF_000313985.2 Echinops telfairi
TAAGGAAATTTACAGAATAATCAGAGATAGAGTGTAGAATGGTTTTGTTAAAGTAATACATTCTAGAAGGGGGGATAGCAGATATAAGAATGAAAGGTAGAGACCAAATTACAGAGATATTTTTTAGAGTTAGTCAACCTCAAATGGTTAAAGGAATGTTACAAAATTTACACTAAGGACAGAGGTGAATTACCAAATGTTTCCAAGCCACAGAATACCATAATAAAAAGTGTTTTAATTAGAATAGCTCAGAATTTAAATAGCTGATGAAAGATTGAAGGTGGATCCAAAGAAGTGAGCAAGTGGGTGAGGTGATTCAATGACAAAGTTACTACTTGAATATCTAATGTAGAAAACAATAGTGCTAATAAGAGAAATGTGTAAAATACAAAGGCCAGTTAGTTGAAAAATTATAATTTTGGTTTTAGAAATGTCTGCGTTGATGGTGGGTTTAAAAAAAAAAAGGAGATAGCAGAAAATTAGAATTTCTGGGAAAGTAATTAATCCAGTGAAGTCTGTTAAAACACAAGTAGAGAGTAATCTAGAAATTGCTATTATTGTTCTTTTTTAACTTCTTTGATAGTTTACTCATTATTATAACTGGTTCGCAGAAAGGAAGTGGAGTTACAGGGTGGTTACATAGCTTCTGTTACTCACAACACTTGGCTATGGCCCTCTACCAGACAGCTGTCCAGCAGAGCATGGTGGCTTGAAGGAGAACGTAAGAAGAAACTGGAAGAGATGGAGAAAAAACGTCCTCGGTCCGGCAATCCACCCACCAGTGGGAGTGAAGAGGAAAAGGAGCATCAAGCATATGAAGAAAGGTGAAAGGAATAAGAGAAGCAACATCATTTTCCTCTAACAATTCTACAAAAACAATTCTACAATTGGACATTTTTTACATTCTACAGTATGCCATTTATTTGACTGATGATTTCTATTTATTGCCGTCTCAAAAGCTGGTTTTTAATGCGAGCTCTCTCACATTATACACTAATCACATGCAAAAAAACACAATTTAAACACAAAAGAAACGTACCCTTTTAAGGGGACAATACATATAAGATTTGTAATATACCATAGGAATTGGCAATCCCTAACTCCAAAGGTGAGAGCACTTTTCTCGAAGGCACGTGCCTCGATTTTGCCTCATCAGATGGTGATCTATTTACGACATGCTCTTTTACTCACTGAGTCCTTTTCTAAGCCAGTCTCGTCTCAGAAGGCTAATTCAGAATGATCTCTGTTGTCATTGGGTGCTGTTGGGTCCGTTCTGACAGGATGAAGCACCACCTGGTCCTGCCCCATCCTTCCAATTGTTACACTTGAGCCCACTGTTGCAGCCACGGCCACTTCATCTCGTGCAGGGCCTTCCTCTTTTACAATGACCTTCCAGTCTACTAAGCATGACTTTCTTTTCCAGTTACTGGTCTCTCTTGAGAGTATGTCCGAAGCAAATGAGACAAAGTCTTGTCCCCCTTGCTTCCAAGGAGCGTTAGGGTTGTACTTCTTCCAAGACAGATTTTTACATTCTTGATAAATGGTAGAATATAATTATGGTGTTTTCCATATTCTTCACCAACACCATAATTGTATTCTACTATTGATCAAGTAAGGGGCCTAGTAGCTCTCCGGTATAAGCACCAGGTTGCCAAACTTAAGGTCGGTGGTTCAAACTCACCAGGTGCTCCAAAGGGGAAAAATGTAGTTGTCTGCATCCTTTAAAATTTACAGAATTACCCTATACAGGGTTGGTTACTCTGAGTCAGAATCAAATCAATGGCAGGGCTTGGGGTGTGCACCAAACAAGGAGAGCTGGTTGTGCAGTGGTTAAAGCACTCAGCTGTTCACCAACAGGTCTGTTGTTTAAACTCACCAGCCACTCAGCAGGAGAAAGATGTGGGAGTCTGCTTCCATGAAGATTACAGCTACGAAGAAGTGCTTTCTGTCTATGGCTCACTAGGAGTCAAAATTGATGCAATGACAAACATTTAGGTTTGGATTATGTGAAAAAAGGGGTGATCTCATTTTATAAAGATGTTCGGGGGCCTTATGCTTTGGAATTCTACTGATGGCAGTTTTGTTGTTGTTGTTGTTTTAGTGCAATTTATAGGGAATCCTGGTGCATCATGGTGAAATGCTCACCTGCTCATCAAAAAGTTGGCTGTTTGAACTCACCAGATACAACTCGGGAAAACTCTACTCCACAGTGTGATAGCCTAGGAAACCTTAGAGGCGGTTTAACCATATGGCATCAACTCAACCAACCTTGGTTTGAGTTTTGGTATGTAGACAAAGATGTTATTTTACCTACTCAACAAGGAAAATCTATAAATATTTGGCTGGAATGGACAGATACTAATTCAAATTAATTAAACTAGCACTTCTTTCTGATTTATCAACACAGGATTATATAAACTTAACATATCACTATATTAAGTAAAACAATTCTGATCCTTTACTTTTATTTCTCTCTCTCTCTCTCATGTCTTGAAAATACTCATTTTCCTCCTAGGGTAAAAGTCAGCTTTGTGTTTAACACCGTGAATATTCCACGTACATTTTATAACCCAGTCTGTCATATGTAATATTCAGAGGGTCTTTTAAATAAAAAATTGTACTTGTGGTAAACATGTAGACCATCAAAATTTTAAAATATATTATTTTGTTCTTTTAAAATAGTCTTTGCCATCAGTTTCTGAAATAGAACATGCCAATCCCTATACCTCTCTACCCCTTGTTTCCCATATACAAAAGCCTCCTTCATTATACTGTTATTTAGAAGATTGAATAAGTTCATCAGGCCATGGCATAAGATATAAATAGAAGTAGAAATAGATATTTCAGAGAAAAATCAAAACAGGCATTACAGATTAATAAATAAGGCTGCACTTCCTTTGTAATCCTTTCTATGCATTTCACCATTATAGAAATAAACAGAACTCACCATAAGCTGTAAATCTTAAGGCAAAATTGATTTTTTTTTAGCACAGCTCCTTATGGATAAATGTATCATTCCACCCTGGCATATAATATCACTGGAAACATTTTACTACATATTGCAAAAAATGTAGACTGTTTAAAACAGTGTCAATTTAAAATGAAATCAGAGGAACTCTAAAATTCCCTTAACCAAGGCGGCTCCTGATGTTTGCCCTGCAACAAGTTCCCTTTCTTGTCCGAGGCTAGCACAGAGATCAAGGGACTAACCTTCTCTCTGACAAGACCCCTACCCCTTTTATCTGCTTCACTCCTATCTAATTTCTCTCTGCTAGCAACTTTAATCTTTATCCTCAGTCAGAGATCAGGGGAGAAAAGCCAGAAGAAAAAATAAGGCGGTACAGGCTGTTCTCATGAAAGAGTGCAAAATTTAAAAAGAAGAAGAGGAAGAAGAAGAGGAGGAGGAGGAGGAGGAAGAAGAAGAAGAAGAAGAAGAACAAAGATTGACTATCTTCTGAAACTTTCCAGAGAGGAATGAGTACTTCTCTATTAGCTGGATAACATAATATTCCAAAGTGCTTGATATAATGAGCTGAAGGTGAGTAAGAAAATGAACTTTAAGATTTTCAGTGTTTTTATACCCTAAACAAATAGCTGCCAATGGTAGACATTTAAAAATAATTCTTGATAGCAAAATGTATCCTGCCAAGATTCAGAATTCAAAATTTCTGATTCTTCATTTTCTTTCTTGACTGACTTACTCATTAATGCTTGTTAACCACTACCAATTCACTCTGAAGTTAGTTTCTATATTATGGCTGATAATTCTTCCCATTAATTTTGTAAATAGGAAGATTACTTTATTGTAAGTAACATACTAGCAGGATCAGCTAAAATTTCATGTATATATGAAATTCATATATATATGAAATACATATGATAGTTTTAGTTTAAAATTAATCCACACTAACTGCTTGAAACAATATTAGTTCTGATAAATAAAAATAGAATTTTAAATTTAATTAAACTTTACTATAGCCTTTTATAATGTTCTTGATACTCAGACAGCATTTTGGATGGAGTTCATTATGATAAATCTGACTGTGGATCACTGAAAATTTGTCAAAGGAATTTTAATATGCTAATCTAATGTTCCGTGTAAACTAACATCAACAACACAGAAATATACTTATTTTTAAAAACCTGAATAAGGAGCTAATATACTAAGGCAAACTAGCTTATGGGAACTTTTAGGGTTCTGAATATGAAATCAATTTCATAAAAGGAAAGTTACTTAAACATTTTCAGATTACTCTTGATTATTTTGAAAAGCTTCATGAGATTTTTTTTTCATGATTTACAACATGTACCTGGCAATATGCACTTACTACATAAAAAAATCATAGCGTTTATTTGATTCATTTAATAATATTTATAATTTTATTTTATATGAAAAAACACAAGCCCATTTGCATTATTGAACATTTGATCACAGGAACTTTTTAATCATCAAATATATTCAAATTCAAGCAAGTCATCATGAAGAAAACACAATAGAAGTAATTAAGGTCTGTCAATGTGCTGTAGTTGAAAATGCCAACTGTATGAGTCTAGAAAAAATGACCCAAGTCCATTCATTATATTTTAGTGTGAATTATTAAATTTATGTGTTGTGAAACACTTATCATTCATCACAAATAGAAAAGGAGTCTGACCTTCAGTTGACTACAGGTTAAAAATACCACAATCCTTTTGTTCTATTTATTTACAAATTACTTTGCATACAATTACTTTGAATACACTTGCACCAAGATCTGTGCTTCAAAACTTGCTATTTACACTTGGGCATCCTATCCTTTTTATGGAAATAAAAAGCTTTTCTCCAGTGGAGTATGGGTTTTGCATTCCTGACAGCTCCAAGTCCACAGGATGTGGAAGGATGATTTAAATTTTACATCAAAATTGTGACTGCAGTAGACTTTTTCCCCACTTCTCAAGGGAGGCATTGTTCTTGCCTTTCCATAACCAGGCGTGACAGCGCCAGACTGGAGTCATACGGCTGGTTTCTGAGTCAGCGTGAAAGTGCTCACCTCCTGAGCTGCCCCAGATGCTCCTCTCCTTGTGAGTCTGAAAGCTGAGCACCGGGTAGCCATATAACCCTTCCTAGGACAGATAGTGAGTGAGTGGGAGGTGTAATCCAGGGACCCACAAAACTATCTCTTCTCGTACTTTCGGGGAAAGAAAGTAATAATAAGAACTCCCCTAGACCACCCCTCCCAAATAGAAACAACACCTGAATTTAATGTAGGAGTTAAATTTTTTGGAACTAAAAGTTGGCACAATTTGTCTAACACAAATTGTGTGTTTTTGGGTTAAAGAAAAAAAATGTTGGGGGCGGGGGGGCATCAGAAACTTTTTGGATTTCTCTGACACCTGGTTGCCACATGTATACATTTCAGACTATAGACAGCTGGATAGAAGAGTGAATGAATATTGTATGAAAGGCTTATCTATTTTTTAAAATCTGTAAAAATTTATCTTTAAAAGCTATCTGTAGAATGCCTGCTACAGGGGCGATCTTTTCAGTTTTCTGCCGGAACAACGGCTAGTGAAACAAGAACTAATCCAATTCCTCTTGTTCTATCCTTGAATGACTCTCAGAGACATTTGAAAAGCGTCTATGTCTTGAGAGAGAAAAAGAGAGAGAGAGACTTTGCTCTCTAACAATGTGAAAATGAACATAATCTTCAAAATAATCTTTATGTTAAGAATTGCAAAATCATCATAATTCAGTCATATCCATACACTAACAACTTTTGTTCCCTATGTAATTCAAAAATTATTTGGTTGAAATGCTATGAATTTTAATGGAGAGGGACAAAATAAAACAAACAAAAACTTCTCATAACTCTTTGTCTCATTAAAAGGAAAGCCCAAGGAAACACAATTCCTAGATATTACTATTACAAAGAATAATGATAATCCCTTAATTATTGCTTTCTAAAATAATGTCAGTCACCTGTTTATACGTTGTCCTCATGAGAGACTATGAGGTTTTACATATGCTCACATGTGCATGCACATATGGGCATGTCATATTATAGCCTATAAACAGAGTTCATGGTATTCACCATACTCACAGTAAGACAAAGTGGACTTATGTCCATGAATATCAGTGAGCAGGTACGTTGCATATGGGTTGCATATGGGGAGAAATGGGTTTGAGAAGTAAAGACTCTTTAGCTTAGTGGTATTTTTCCTGTAGAAGCATATTTTCCCTTGTTTTAATGACGTTCACTTGAATTGCTAAAGACTGCACGGTCCCGCAATGACAGAACTTCACATGTAACATAGGATTTCATTTCCCCAAATAATAATCTTAAGTGTTGACTGTGAACCTCTCTCCCGGTCTTCTCACCTAGGCTTCCTCTGACGATACCCTCCCCCCTCCAACTCTCTCCCTCCGCCTATTACTGGCTAAATCTAAATAAACAGCAAATTGTTCCATAATCAAAAGTGACTCATCCTTAGTACAGCGTGAATGCCTTGCAATAAAATCTATGGCATATTTAATTTATTTAGAATCTAATAGTGATGACAAGAATAATTAAGTAACCAGTCTAGTTTTAATTTCTTTTGTTTTCAAAGGTCATTGTGAAATCAAGCAAGTTAAGCCTTCTAAAGGAAACCTCTAGAGAATGCGTCTATTTTTTCAAGCAGAAATGAAAAGTTTATGTGTGGCTAAATCCTGTCAAGGTGAGGGGACTCACTCTTTCTGTCCTTGCCCTCCTACAGTCCTGGCTGTCGTCTGGTAAGTTATTGAACATTGCACACACTGGAAGACATTTTTAAGTTATATTCAAGAGTAAGGAACATCTGTGCAGCACACAAACCATTCCTAGAAACAATGCTTCTGATGGGGGAGAGAGCCATAGGAAGCAAAGGCATATCTTCCAAACTCCTCAGCAAATGAAGAACTTGCCATTATAATCACGAAAATGGCAAAAGTCAGGGTGCGGGGCCGAAAATGATGAGCATCTATCAGCCCAAACTTCAAAACAGCAGGGTGCAGCTATGTCTGAAGTTACAAGAATACTAGGCCTCTTAATTCGTTCCCTTTCTTGCCAAAGCTTCTTTGCTTGGATGAGTATAAATTAAAACCATAAGCCTTTTATTTTATTTTATTTTTCTAGCTTGACCTTTAAACACATTTTACATCTTAACTATTTATCTTATTCCACCATTAATCTTTCCGAGTTTAGCACATCCCCTGTTGTTTTTAGGGGGTGGGGGAAAAAAAAGTTTAAATTCCTGGTTCATTCTGATACAGCGGAAGAGTAGGGAATGTTTGTGCTTTTCTAGAGATGGGTGATGTTCCATAGAAACTGAAAGGCGACCTGTTATCTTCCCTAGAAGTAAATCACAAAGGATGTGGGTTATATGGTGGAGAAGAAAATCATGAACTTCTTGCAACGGTCTGAAACAAGGGTTTGTTCTCTCTATTTTCTATGTTTAATGTATGACCTATTTATCTGCTCGCATTTTCTTCTCAATTACTTCCCTGGCTAAGCACACATAAAATGAATACAGCCTCTATATCACTCTGTCACCATAATAGCACTGTCTAATTTTGGATAGCACTATAGCTGAACACTTTCCTACATCTAAAAAATGAAGAGCTGATAGGAATTTTACTTATTAACCCAATCAGTTTACCCATAATGCCATAAAATCTCTACCTACAAAAAATCAAAACCAACCAACAAAAATTAAAGTACATACTTTACAAATCATGAAAATAAAAAATATTCAGGCAGAAACAAAACTTTAAAAACTAGAATCTGGCACTTTAATACAGTGTTTACCATTTGCCATTTTATAGGCACTCTGTCTATCATCTTTTCTGCTGTTCTGTAGTATTTCTTCCAAAGCCTAACAAAGGCCCAGCTGTATAAACCAGTCCTGTCAAAGAACGTAGTTAAGGGCTGGATAAAACAGGGAGGGGTGTCTAGCATGCTGACCACTGTCTGAGCTTATGAGGATAAAGGAGCCTTGATGGAGAAAAGTAATCATCCATTGCTTAAAAAAAAAAACATGTTACCACATGCTAGAACATTTTTTTTTCCATTACTGAAACTGAAACACCCCCATTCCAAACCCAACAACTGAAAGACCTTTGTGTTCCAAAGGGGCAGAATCCTCTCCAACCTCTTCTTATCCCTCCACCTCCTCTTTGTTGATGTTTTTTGTTGCTGGCAAGTGTGCGGAGACAAGTATTTAAAGACTTCTTAAAATATCGGTTTCCTTCTCCGTCAAATCTTTCACACAAGAGTTCCCTGGAAACAATTTAATGGCTGCATAAACTTACTCTCTGTGGATTCCTTTTTGTCAAAATATTATCAAAAGATTTTGATTGCAAGACAGTTACTTTTGCTAAGGACTCTATCAAATGATAACCAAACCCAACCCATTGTCAAGAGTTGCTTCCAACAATGAACTGCATTTAACTGAGGTGGAATGAATGATTGCTGTAATCACGAGGGCAAATCTTACATCCAAAAAGAACATGTATCCTGAGAGACACAGATTTCTCAGTGTGTTGGCTATGCACACACTCAAGAGGATGTAGCAACTGTCAGATAGGATTCTGGTTTGAAAGAAAGTTTAGACTGAGCTAACTAATCCTTTCAAAGTCCTAGCTCTCCTGTGTCCAACATCAAATCATAGTGACGATTTTCAGAGATTTTAAATGTGTATCCCTTATTTTTAAATTTGCCATTCCTACATACTAAGCTGATCCTCATTTTAAAGGACTGAAACACACTCGCTCACAGTGAGAGCTACCGTAGCTGCTGAAAGCATCAGCAAAACACATTAAATGCTTAAGGAAATCCCTGGCCAAGAGCCACCAAAACTTATATGGAGAGAGCAGTATCATCGTGAAGCCACTTCTATTCCAGGATATCCTTTGAGGTTGGGACAAATATTTGAACATTATTAAGTCCTCTATTTATCCAATGGTTCTGTGGCTGCAGCACCAGGCCTCTTCACACTGCCCTGTCAATGACTTAAAAGGATTATCCTCCTTCAGATGAAGTAAAACATTTGATTCCTGCACCAAACTGTATGCCTTTCTACTCAATGTGTGATAACTATTTCTAATATAAAACATACTTTCCTTAGAGTAAACTAGCAACTCCAGCATTTTGAAATGCCTACCTCTTCCCATAACCACGGCTGGCCTAGGTACAATAGCAATAGCCTCTCACATCACAATCAACATGGTAGCCTGCTCACAGAGATTGTTGAGTAATTTCCTCCTAATAAATATTTGGTTCTCATAAAACAAGCTGAACATATGTAAACAATAATCGGCAACGTCTCGTTCCTATTGTGCTGTAATATAAATTAGAACCCCTGATGGGGACAGGGAGGGAGAAGTGGGACATATTCCACTGTAAAAGGGAGCAAAGTTTACAAACTTAATTCTTGGCCAGTCTAAACATCTCTTTACCTTTCTTTAAATCAGTCACGAAATTCTCAAGTAAGGTATCCAACATTTTAAAAAATGCACTAAACTACTATTTTGAAAAACAGAAAGGTAAACTAATGACAAGGATCAGTATTAGTATTTATATAAATCTGATTACCTCCATTTCAATATTCTTTCCAAAATGAATACTTTGTGTAGTATTGTAACACACCTTCTTGCATGCAAACTCTGTTGCATATACAAGCAACAACAAATTAAATCTGCTCACATATATTCTGTCTTAACTATTTCATCTCTTTGTATTGGTCTATTTTAGATAACTTCAAACTTATAATCTGTAGCCTAATCATTCTAATCCATTTGGATATTTTTTTTTAAATAGTGTTTCTTTTGTTCCTTATATCTTATTGCAAAGAACAAGAAGAAGAAGAATTTTTAAGAGAAGGACCTGAAGATATTGCAGAGCACCTATTTAATGACTTTAGCTTCCCTACAGGCATGAAGAGCTCCCATTAATGGTGCACTGATAGGTGCCAGTCACTGTGCTAGATATTTTACTTATAATCAATACAACTCTATATTGAACCACAGACCTAACTTTAAGAGTTAATATGATCCACTTTGTAGAGAAAAACTCAACAAATTAATAATATGACTTTAGGGTAGGCAATAGTTTCTCAGATTTTAGACCAGAAGTACAAATGATACAAAAGAGATTAATTTGGCTTCATCAAAATATGGACGTTTTGTGCTAAGAATGAAACAAAAAAGTAATAAGATAACCCAAAGAATCAGAGAAAGTATTTGCAAATTTTATATCTGGTAAGGGATTTTTATGGATAATAATATAAAGGACTCTTACAATTCAATAATTAAAAAAGACATTTACAAAAAATGGGCAAAGTATCAAAACAGTCATTTCTTAACAGAAGATACCCAAATGGATAATAAGCACATAAAAGAAGATACTCAACATCTACACTCATTAGACAAATGCAGAGCAAAACCACAAGAAGCAACCATTTCAAATTCACAAAATGGATATAATAAAAAAGAAAAACAATTAAAATATTGACAAATGTGGAGAAATTGGGACCCTCTTATTTTGCCAACAGGAATTCAAGCAACCACTTTGGAAAACAGTTTGTCAGTTGCCCAGAAAGTTAAAGTGTTCTCATATGACTTAGCAATTCCAATTTTTAATTAAAACACAGACACACAATAAAGACACCTCACTGTCATCGAGTCCATTCTGACTGATAGTGACCCCACAGAATAGTGTGGTACTTCCAGTGCTGTAAATCTTGACTGAAGCCAACTGTCACACACGTCTCCATGGAGCAACTGCTCAAGGTTGGTTTGAACTACCAACTTTTGGGTTAGTAGCCCAAAGCTTAACCCAATCGAGGGCGCCTATGCCAACCTTATATACTCAAGGGAATTTATGTGTGTGTGTGTATATATATATATATACACATATATACATACATACATATATCCCCACACAAAACTTTATATACAAATATTAATATAGAATTAAAAAATTAATTCTATAAAAAGAAAACTTTTCTACAATAGTTTTTTATAAAGCTGAAAAAAGGAAACGAGGATCAAATGGAGAATGAACAAATTTCTATTATGGAAAGATATTGAGTAATAAAAAAAGGAATAAAATGAAAACTTAATTCACAGCTATTTTTTTAAAGGAAGTACAAATACATGCTACAACAAGAAAATATCTTCTAAACATCGTGCTAAATGAAAGAAGATAGTGACAAAAAAGGGCCCTATTTTCTGGGATCCCATTACCAACCCAAACCCCAATAAACAGAAAAAATTGGAATTGCCAAGGGTTTCATTTTACTTGAATCCACACTCAATCCCCATGGAAGCAAGAGTCAATAAATCAAAGGATGTATTTCATTGGGCAAATCTGCTATGAAAAATTTTATCCAAACTATTGAACAGCAAATATGAATATGTCACTTTGAAGACTGAAGTATACCCCTGACCCAAGTCATGGTATTTTCATCTGCCTTGTAGGCATGTGTGAAGAAGCCCTGATAGTACTGGTTATGCATTGAGCTGAGAGCCACATGGTGGGCAGTTCAAAATCACTAGCAGGTACTCCAGAGAAAAAGTGAGCTTTCTACTCCCATAAACACAGTCTTGGAAACCCAAATAGAGGTCATGAGGAGTGATCACTGAGCGTGATATGCATGTGGAATCTGGCAATGAATCAGAAGAGCACAGAAGAACTGATGCACTGAAATAATGGCACTGGCGGAGAGTACTGCCAATACTCCATGGACTGCTGGAAGAGCACACTCATCTCTTTTGGAAGAAGTACAACTGGAATGCCTCTTAGAAGGGAGGAGGGAGAGAACTTCTGAGTTACTCTGGATGCTATCAGAAGAGATGCGTCTCTGGAGGAAGACATGGCTTGATAAAGAACTACAGCACAAAGGAGGAAGCCTCTCAAATGACATGAATGACACAATGACCACAGCAATGGGGTAGAAGGTAACAAGAATTGTGAGGATGGGGGGATTGGGGGGGGGATGAGCTGACACCAAGGGCTCAAGTGGAAAGCGGGTGTTGTAAGAATGATGAAGTCAACATATGTACTCATGTGCTGGACATAAATGACGTGTGTACAAATTGTGATGAGTTGTATGAGCCCCTAATAAAATGATTATTTAATTAAAAAAAAGACAAGGGTATTGCTGAGAGAACATGACTGCAGCTACACACTAATTATAATTTTTTAAAATAAAATACCACCGATATTCACTGCCACTTTTAAAAAAAATAAAAAACCACCAATATTCACTGCCACCAAGTCCATACTGATTCAGAGCAGAGTAGAACTGCCTCTATGCGTTCCTGAGATTGTAACTGTTTATGGGACTAGATAGCCCCGTCTCTCTCCCCTCCACTGATCTTAGAGACATGTTTAAACACTTTTTGTTTGAATAAACTCATGAGCATATGAACTAGACAAAAAAAGACTAGTGAGGATGGACAAGACAGGGGAGTACTTTGTTCTGCTGTCCATTTTACATAGGGTCACTGTGAGTTCAAACTAAGTCCATGGTACCTAACAACTATAAAAATGCGCAGCCTTGGAAATGCTGTAGGGGGATTCTATTCTGTTACTGTAAGGTCGCCACGCAGGGAAATCGACTTCAGAGCACTGGGTTACATGTACAGGGAGAGGAGGGAGAAGGAAGATAGTAACCAGTGTTAATGCCTTTTGGGGTAACAACACCTTTTTAAAATTAAATTGCAATAATGGTCAAGCAACTTTGTAAATATACTAAAAAAACAAAACATTAAACTGTACACTAAATGAATCACATTTCTCATATATGATTTATATGTCAAACAAAAAACTGTACAATTATAGGTTCTATTTTATTGTTAGATAGGAGCTACAATACATTAATCTGATGAAAGTCAGAACTGCCCCAAGTATTACTGAATATTTATTATTGATTATACTTCAGATACAGAATATCTTTTTGTGAATGATAATCCATTTTACAGGTTTAAGACTAATACATTTCCTGAGAAAGTAACGGTCGTTTCTCCTGCAATAGTGATGATCTACAAATAGATCCTTGACTAAACACTGAGGCTGAAGACTTATGAGGGGGAAAGTGGTAAGATAACCATAGATGTAAACGTTTGACAGAGGTTATTTGCCTGTGTGCATTGTGCTTTGCTGAAAAGATCACAGACTCTCTTAGCCAAACACCTTGAGGGAATGAATCTCTGGGCCTGGGAGCTCAAGACCATCTCAACTGCTGTAACTGAGTTCACAGAGACAACGTTCTACGTCCTCCATTGGGCATCCAGGGCACAACCACTGGTACCACAAGAAAGAAGAGTGATGATGAAAGCACAAAGGGCAAAGGAAACAAGTAGTCCAATGGAACAGTAAACATGCAAAAAGCAGTCTCCTCAACACCGAGATTCGAAGATTTAGATGGTGCTGCTACTGCTACCAACTACTCTGAAATGGATAACATTACAAGAAGAGAGTGGGTACTTACCCAAGGACAGAGGGTACAGGAATAGAGGAGGAAGAGAAAAAGAAAGCACTGGGATAAAGTGGGGAAGCAATGGTACATGGAGAGGATTAAAAAGGATTAAAACGTGTCTCAACTGTTAAATGTAAAACTGATAATTGCTCTGAAAACCTTCACCTCAAACAAACAGAAAGTTTAAAGGAAACATAAAGGGGGGAAAAATGGAGAAATGCATCGCTGCAAAAAAGGCCAGGAAAGTTGTGCCCAGGGATTTCCCCCCCATCTCAGCAAATACCTGGGTCATTCTTCAGGTAGGAAGGACAATACTGGGAGCATTTCATTGAGAAACCTTACTCTGGCCCATGCACAGCCTTGATCTTGCCATTTAGATTTATTTGGTTCCTCAAACTCGAAGAACATTTAAAAGGAACATAATTTGAATCCCGTGAGGATGCCAAAACAGTTATTTTGATGTGGTATACATCAACGAGTACAGAATTCCACATGGAAGGAGCAGGGAGATGGAGATGGTGTCTTCAAAAGTATATAATCCTAGATAGAATGTCATATTTACACCATTTTGTTAGAAAGGGTCCTATAATTGAAATAAACAAAATAGCAGCAAAGTTACCAAAATGTGGCAGAATTGATAAACAAATTCTGTTTATTTTTTCTTAGTGGTTTTTATTTAGATTTATTTTCACCATTATGAAAGTAAAGAATGATATTAAATTATTAACATTCCATTATATATTCCACAATGCTTTCCATTTATGATAGTAGTTTGAATTAATTTAGGGCAATTCAGCATAGACTTAATTAAATAGACATTGATTTGCCCAGACAAGTAACTTTAAACCAATTTAGAACTTAGGATTTTTTTGAGGTATATCTAGAAGTGTGTCAATTCTTCTGTAAAATAATTTAGACTCTATCATGGTGGGGAAGTAAATTAGAGAGAAGAGGAGAACAGATTTTAGTAACAACAATATAGACTACAACCGATATAGATGTGAACAGTAGCAGAGGCCGATTGACCGACTAGCGAGCACCCATATATTAAAGAAATCCATTATTATTCTCATTACAAATTAAGTACATTATCTTTAAAATCTATGCTAATTCAAGTTAATTCATTTTTCCTGACTCCCACTTAAGCATACTTTTTATACTACAGTAAGATATATACTTGAATATTCTATATTTAAGTACCTCACATTTCTGTTCTATATCCATTATGAAAATACATTTAGAAGATTTTTTTAATTCAGAAGAAACACTTTTTAAACCAAAATCAAGCTGAAGTTATTACTGCATGATAACCTCTAGATTGAGCAGCCAACAGTATTATTCACTTCACAATCTAAAGTAGGATCTAGCATCAATCGAAACTCACTGACATCGTCAATTCCTGCTCACACTGCTTCTGTGGGTTTTCTGAGACGACAAATCCTTACAGGAGCAGAAAGCCTCATGTCTTTCCCTTGAGGCAACTAGTGGTTTCAAACTGTTGATCTTGTGCTTAGCAGTCCAAATGTAACCCATTAGGCCACCAGGGCTCCTGGATCTAGCATAGTGTGTAATTTTTTTAATGGTGGCATTAGAGTATATTTTAAAGCACAAGCTTTGATTAGACAAATCAGGACTGAGTCTTAGTTATCTTTGTGGCCTTGACCATGTTATTTAACCTCTCTGAGGCTTTGTTTTCAAATTATGAGACATAAGAAACACATTTGATTTTTGATACACTAAATAACTACGTATAAAGGTAAGTAACAATGTACCAGAGTATACTTTTAATAAATGCTGTCTATCATTGTTGTTGGTTTTTAGGAATTCAATGAAATCTAATTTTAAAAACTCCATTGTAAAGCATAGTTATAGTTAATGTTAGTAAGAGAATCTAATTAGCTATCAGAAACCATCTGTGTTTAATAGTTTTGAACCTATGAAAAAGCATCAAAATTCTTTTAATATTTTTACATGGCCAATTAAAATTTTTTTTAAAGAGTGAATTTTAGAAGTGACTGTGCACAGCTCAAAATGGTCCTCTTATGAAATTTCTGAATCTTATAAAGTGAGTAACCTAGTCCTACTACTTTGCCCTACAGCATTTTGGACCTTCAAGATTTTTTTGTTTCAAAATAAATTAAAAGAAACCACTCTTGAGTCACAGCAAGAGCTATATTAGTCTTCCTTCTACGGATTCATCACAACCGTCTTCCATGGCTAGGAATTCATACTACGGTTTTCGCTTCATGGCATTTATTTCCAAACAACTTATATAGAGCGTTTTTTGTTTTTAACCATTAACTCCTTTAGGGGAAGCTGAATCCTCTTAGGATAAAGGAGAGTGGGACACATTATTATAACAGTCATTGTGAACGTGCCTTTAGAAACTGCTATTCACGTAAACAGTCTCCCCATTCTATGTGTAGGACTGAAGATTTCCAGACAAAGAAATGGGTTTCTATTGTAAAGACTGAATGTGGAACACAGGTGCATTGTATCACTGGGTTTGATACACTAGCATTGTAAGAATCTTTCTATTTGGCTTAGATTGATAACTAAGTAGAGTCATTCAAAGATCAGCAGGCTAACCTCCAAAAATAAAGATTTTTTTAAACTGGAAAAATAAATAAGCCAAAAAGTATGATAGGGGAAAAATAGTATGAATTATCTGTTTTACCGCTATAACTATTTAGTTAACGGAAATAAGTGATTTACACTTTTCTTATCAAGTGTCGCCAACGAAATTTGGCTGTAGCTATTTCTAAAATGATCATGTAGGTCACCTGAAAACTTTTTCTACTTCTAATGAACATGTTTTAAAACAAAGGAATATAACCACAGGCAATCAAAAAGGATACAATGGAGCTGGGATGCTCCTTCAATCACTTAGTGAAATAAGATCAATAGAAATTGCTCAGTTTCAGGTAGATTTCTACTGGCTATCCCAAAAAGAAGACAGAAATAAGAGCTACTTCAAAAATGGAGTGATGTCAAGGTAGTCTAAACATCACCAATTACTTGCCCTATGAAGGATACCCCCTCAGAACACAGAGCATTTAGAAACGATTCAGAATTAACACGTCTGCTGCCACAGTACTGTCAAGCAATGAAACCCCCATCATATTTTGGAGGCATTGTGGCTAAATGTAATGATTAGTACCTAAGTATAATCTAATGTAAATGAATATATTAGTCAAATTTGAATGCTGGAAATATTGTTTTAAATGTAAACACTGGGTACAACCTGGTATAGTGAATAATCAACACAAACTTCCAATTTCTTGAGAGTTCACAGAACATTATCAAGAGATATATTATGAGAGTTCCCAATTAATGTTCAGGCCCTCAACATTTTACCACCGTGTCTGTTGAGTTTTGCCTATGGAATTTCTATCGATAGTTACGTGGGTACACGAAAGCACTAGCCTACCTACTTTTATACATGGATTGTTTATTTTAAACAGGGAATACACCACTTACTCTATAGATTCATTTTAATGTTGAAATGTATCAATGATGGAGCTAAAGTATCTCTAAACATACTTTGAGAGATTTTAGAGGCCAACAATCCTTCATTAACTCAATATATATTGAGAAGTACTAGGTTTCAGGATGTCCTGATCTGTGGACTTTAGTAACTGAACAGATGATTGTAATGTTAAATGTATTTACAAAATACATACCCATTTAAACTTGGTAACAGTTAGAACCAAGGGAAGAGGAAAGCCCTTGTCTCATCGGGAAAGGAAGTGCACCACACTCCATGTGCACCCAGACGTCCGACGACTTACCAGAAACGGCAAGAGGAGGGCATGAGAGTTCCCCATCAGGGCCACATGTGTAAATGGTCGCACTAGTTGACTTTGATTATTCCTCACACACCCAAGTCTTATTCTTTGTTTTTAAACTTGGGCATGATTCGCTATTATACTGCTATTATAATATATTCTGTTGAGTAACAGAATTTAAAGGGTCTACAGTGAAAGTAAAGGGGTGGGAAAGAAGTTATAGTAAAAACTGTCATAAGAAGCAATCAATTTGACAGCCACTATGTGATCGTGCATTATCCCTCATGATAAAGTAACTGATAACGTGAAAATTTTATGTCTTATAGTAATACGTCCCTAAGTTCTAAGTATAAAGCTACAAACTGGGAATAGGTTGAGTTATTTTTAAAGGATAGTGGTAAATTTGAAATGAGTAAATTTTCCTCATTCCTCTTCTAAGCCATTAGCATGCATGTATGTTTAATATAAGGCAGACATATGAGCATTTTATATACATATGATTTGCCTACTAAAAATGAACCCCTAGCACGTTCCTTAACTCTAATTTTCTATTTTCTAATGAAATTCTAAGGTCTTTTTGATTTTTGCTTCTTAATGTATTTTCAAAAGATATGGTTCTTAGAGATTTATAATTTTGGGTAACAAGAGCATGTAATTTTAACATTCTTCCCTTCCCCTACTTGTTATGTACTCTTCTACTACAAAAGAGAGTGATACTAAGTCTTAAATTACTACTTAAAATACCTGAAGCTAGTAATCATTAAAATTTTAGAACTGTCCAAAGTAGAATGAAAGGATACTCAATACTCATTTCATGTAATGAATCTGGGTCTTATTTAACTGAAGATATTTCCAAGTGTAGGGATTTAGATATAGTAGATGCTGGTTGGTAGTGGTTACCAGTGGGGCTGCGAAGCATAAGGTCAGCAGTTCGGAACAACCAGGCATTCTGCAGAAATACAAGGATTTATAATCCTGTGAAGAGTTACAGTCTCTGAAACCCACAGGAGCAGTTCTATCCTGTCCTATTGGGTTGCTTTGGGTCAGAATCTCCAGAACAGCAGTGAGTGAGGAGTGAGTGCGTGCGTCAGTGAGCGAGACATTCTGGGATCTCCGATCATATTTTTCAAATGTTTCATTTGCCTATATCCCAGGACTTATAAAGAGAAAACAATGCTTAAATAATCTGTGTTAACATTTGGCCTAAAGTAATCAATGTTACAGTACAACACTTAAATCAAAAGTTCGTCTGCAGTTCAGGAAGTCATAAAATTCCATGAACTTAAGACAGGAGACAAGTATTATCAATGAGTACAGAAGGTTACTGTGTGCATGCCTACACTGGGGGTGGGGGGGTGATATTTGTGACAAACTGACTGTTCAGATGTGCAAAGCCTGTACTCTGACTAGAGGCTGTGCAGGGATCTCAATCAGGTTTACCATTTTCAGGTGGATTTTCTAGCCTGGTTTAGTGTAATCACAAAATTAAGGTCATGATTGATATACCCACAGAGTATTCCTACAACCATAGCAATATTGCATTTCTAGTTAACAGTTAAAAATAAAGAAAATCTATAAGGAACAAAACAGCAAACAGTCTATCTGTTTGTGGCTTTTCATCCCCTCAAATCTAACAACGACTAGAACATTAATCTGAGGACCAGCTCAGATGATCACAGTGTTTGTTGCTATGTTACCCTTATTCCCTTGATTTAAATGTGGGAGCAATAAAAAGTCGCAAATACGTATACAGCACTAAATGTCTCGCTCTGAGAGCAGCTTACTTATTTTTCATATGCTCACAATCTGTAAGTAAAATGCTGTAAGTGCCGTACATAGTCGGGTATAAACCGAGTTTTTCAGCACATTTTTATGCAGTTTTTGTGGTAAAATTAGGTGCCTAAGTGGATATTTAGGTCGGCTTCTACTCAAGTATATATGGTAGGTCTTATTACTCAAGTATATATGGTAGGTCTTAGGCCCTTATTTTATGGTTGAAGATGTCAAGGGGCTTGGAGGAGTGACTTGCCAAAAGTTGCATGACTGGTAGAGAAGAAACAGGATTAAGGGCAGACCCGTTTAGGCCCAAAGTACCATCTTTTAACCTCGAGACAAGTTCCATTGCAAATTTTCTCTAATGTGGTTTAAATATAGAAATGTTTCCCTCCAAAATCTAGTCAATAAAAAAGACATGATTTTCTCACAAATATATCTGTAAATGAGTTAGGCAGTCTTAAAAATACATTAGACTTAAAAATGGTGAAATTTTTAGATGATTCAGATGTTTTATTATATATCATACAAAATTCTAGCATACATGATTATACTATATTGCCTATTATGAGTCAAATCTATAGTCTGTAGTCCTATAGCCTACATCATCGTTTATTAAATCAATACCTTTACCTAAAGTTTTCCCCTTATCTCTGCTCCCAAAACAAACAAAAAAAGATTAAATGAAATAAAGTATTTGTTTGAAAATATTGGTGGTAGTAAGCATGTAAATAGAAGCAACTTGATAGAACCAAAATTACTATGCATGCGCAATAGAAAAGAATCTGTTCTAATGATTTGCTTTTTTGTAAATTTTAGTTTTCCTGAGATGCAATCTCCAAATTTTCAGTAATGATTAGTATTTCACTTGGAGATGACCAGAGATGAATTTCAAGTTGGGATAAAGTTTAAGATTCTATATTCTAGTCTTTGCAGAAATCTGGTACCTAGTCAGCTAACAATAGATTGTGTGCAACAAAATTCCCAGCATGGACCAATAACTTTTCTACTCCTGCTGCCTAACACCTCATGCTGGTTTTAGTCTCAAATGAGTACACAAGTCACAACTTGCGAGCAGATGATACCTGACTTGGAAGTAGAAGCTTTGGGACATCGTTTCCAGAAGTATTCTCAAGATGAGCAACAGGAAAACAAACAAGAATGCCACTGGCTTTATGCACTGACCTCCTTTACATTGAGTAAGCCTGCCCCAAAGTGCCAACATACTGAGAGAGGAGAAGGAAGGAAGAATATGAAGGTACACAATCAGACCCACCATAGCATCAAGTGCTAACTGTCACACTAAGGTCTCACAACAAGCAGTTTGCATTTATATGCAGAAAATCACTATTCAAAATAGAATGAAGTAACCAATTCATTAAGACAATATCTGTAAGCAAGGCAGACAAAGGCTCATCTTACCTGTATTACGAAAAGGATGAACTGTGAGTAATTTGTTTAACAGGTCAGTATGTGGAGCTACTACTAAGATTGTTAACTTCATGAGAGCAGAGACCTCTTGTGCTTACTTAATTTCTATGCACCTAGGGATTGAAAGAAAAGCCCACCTGGTAGCACACTGGTGAACTGCTTGAATACTAGAGGGAAAGTTTGAACCCATCAGTTCCGCCACAGGAGACAGCTGACGCAGTTGCCTCGCATAAGGACTCACAGCCTGGGAAGTCTCATGGGCAGCTCTACTCTGTCCTAATCGTGCTCCATGGGGGTGAACTGGATGGCATCAGGCTTGCTTTTGCTTTGTTTTAAAGGCTAACATAGACTGACACAAGACTATTTGCTGAGTAAATGCTAAATATATATAAAATAGTTATGCTATCGATGTAGTTTAAACAATTACGTATGTCCATAATCCACCTACTGCATCATTTCAAAGGGACTGTAACTTGGAATAGGTTTTGTACCACCAAGGAAGATTTGTAAAGAAACGCAGAAATAATCAACAGGAGCAGTGCATCAATCAGAGGAGATCTGATCGTGATTAAATAAGAGCATTTTAAAAACCTCAAATTTCCGTTCCTAAGTAGAATTCAAAGCAGCTGTTCAGCACTAGCACAATGTCTGCCCTAAGACTGAAAAGAAGGGAAAAAAATTACGGCAGCAGTAAGCCTATTGCTCTGAGACTACAAAGTTGATATGACCTTTAAAAATAAAAAGCTTTAAAGATTCCGAGAGACAATTTTACATCTTCAGATTGCACTGTGGACAAAAAGAATTTAGTATTCGAATGTGGGGAGGGCTGTTTGTACACAGAAAGCAGAGGTATTTCCCTTAGAAGCAAAGGTCTTAGGGGACATGTCTGTCACAGCAGTTATTTTCTGTTTCACTTGTTGGCAAACTTACATTTCAAAACAACAACAAAAATGAGCCTCCCTAGCTCTCTGTAAACCAAGGAGGTAAAAACAAAAAATATTTCAAAGCAAGAAAGCAAACAGACTGTGAGGACTGAAACTCAGACCAAAGGCATCTGGTCTCCAACTCGCACTCCCCACAACCACCCAGCCTTCTTACCATCTCACAGACTTTCCTAAGAGATGCTGCCATTTCAGCTTTGTTTTTCCCTACCTTCTGGCAAGACCCCTCACTGCAGGCAAGGCAGCGAAGCCACGGACAGAATCCAAACCGGAAAACTGAAAAGCTGTTCTGTCTTTTCTTCCCTGCCACTCCATTACTAATTTATTTATTTTTCCAAAGTAAAACTCCTTCTTTCTATCCAACATGGCAATCACTAACTTCCAGCAAATACCAATTATATCACTAGAGGTACAGAATACAGACGTGATGAGAGTCTACAGGGCTCACCAGACAATGTCCCCCTGAGCTCTCCCCTTATTCAGAAAGGAAGAACACTACAGACCGCCTGGTGTGTTCCCACTAACAGGAAAGACCAAAGCAATTTTGTTTCTCTGTTCTAATAGGCCTCCTCCTGAATTCCACCCAATGTGGCAGTTACCAACACACTTTCCTGTTCAATCTTGATTAGGAGAAAGAAAGTAATAAGATATAACCAGATGTTGAATGTCATTCTTGCCATTGTTCGTCAACATATTATTTAGAATGAGTATTGCTAAGATGTTTCATAAAGATGCAGTTTTTGCAAATCTAGTCATCCACCACAGTTCTATTTTCCCCTTTACATGAAAAGTCTACCAGCCCACTAAATAAACCCAAAGGAAAATATCTTTGCTTGTATGAATACAAGAACAGGAAATACACCTGTGTTCATGAGTCAGTTTGAGCTTATATGTATTGCTCCTTAGGATTTACTAGCATTTGCTTAGTATGTGTAGTTGAAATTCCAACTGGCCTTATATGATCTTAAAGAAATTAGGGACATCATGGTTTCCTTAACATGCAATATGTATCATATATCTTATTACAAATATATAGAACTTGAACTGCTATAATATCTGTATTAAATTTGACAATTCATTTCAATCCAACTGTTCGCGTATTACTGATACACAGGGAAGTTGAGAAACATTGCCACTAGTGTTCTGGTTCATATGTCTATGGACTTATTCCACACAAACTATGCTTAGGCATGTCTGTGGTCAGCGGAGAGGTGAAGACACAATCTCTTGGTTACATGCTTTCTTTAGTCTCCAGAAGGCACCTTCCCAAGGAGGGGATCCACAAAGTCAGTTAAGTTCAAGGCAGAGGGAAAGCTCAGAGGGTTAGGGTGACATTTTTTTTTGAGGATTTCTCAATGATAATCTTGACAGATGTTCTAAAAGGACTTTAGAGTAATCACAAGGAATGATTATGAAGACGTCTTAAGAAAATTGAAAATTGTATTGGGAGAAAGAGATCGGAAAAGTTACATCATTTTCCCCCCAACACAAAACAGTGCAATTGTTTATTCTTTGAGGGCGAGAAAGGCTGCCCTGTGAGTATTTCAGAGAGAAACTTACTCCCATCTACCTTGCTGCTCTGATCTTGCCATTTCAGACTCTTTTGCTGATGTTGTTGTCTCTAGAATTCCAAAACCTTTTAAGAGGAACACAATTTGAGTACTTTAAGAACGTCAAAGCTGGTGTCTTGCTGTTTGGTGTTCCTCAGACATTGTAGAGTTCTTCAGGGAAGGCTTAGAGAGATGAGGGCGTTGCTTTCAGAAATATGAATTTAGATGAAGGATATATTGAGAAGCAAAATCTTTATATTTAATTTTTGCTTAACAAAAGTATCTTTGATTCTGTAGCCATATTTTTTGCTTCACCTCACTATGGTTCACTACATGGGTGGGTAAAGATCGATGGATCTTCTCTTAAGCACTCATACTCTAATGAAGAGCTAACAAGTACGGAGCAAGGTGAGAAAAAAGCAGCTCATTAACTAACTAAATGGTAATAAGTAGCTAGGAAATCAGAATGAGGCCTGATAATCTAATACATTTATATTGCTATTTATATTTCTATTGCTTCTGGAATAATAACCAATCTGGATACTTGCTGCCCACCTAGCTTAACCTCAACCTAAGCGTTTTATACTCTGTATTTTGTCATATAAGATTCTTGTCTTATCCAAGGGGGGATCATAATTACAGGTTCTGTTCGTGCCTAGAGTCAGATTGAGAGGGTCTTTTCTCCGAGAAATTAGAAGACCCTAAGAAAGTCATGAAGTCAAGGTATGACTTGCCCTCACTGAATGAGGGTAGTTTCAAAAATCAGGCACCACCCAAATGGTTATAGACATAACTTACCAAAATTTAGAACCAGAAATAAAGCAGGGCAGGGGGTGGAACATAGTATAAACGAAGTATTGAAAATAAAACAAAAGTAAAAAGGCTAAGGCATTACACCAATCTCAGGACCTCGTGAAACCATAATGTTAAGGAACTTCCATTTAAACAACTATGTTAGTTTCCAGAGTTTGAATTAATATTTCTCTCTTTGTGCTCTTCTCATGTTTTTTATGGATTGCTATTATGACTGCTTTATAATATATCCCTATGATGTTGACATGAGCGTATCTACCAGGAAAGGGAGGCTGTTGATGAGAGAACTTGCAATCTCTTTTTCCAAATGATGTCTTAAAATGTGTTGAATTTTGTAAATGTTCAATTATTTAGTATTGTACTTTCTTGCATTATCCCAAAATGTATTTAAGAATATTTATATTTAATGGAAAAAGAAATTTTAATAATTGATAAGGGGTAAAAAATATCAAAAATCTGGCATGAAGCTAACACCAGGAAAAAGGGCTACAAAGTATTGTTGTTGTATTATATTTTCACATTAGACATACTATACATCCACTAATTCCTTGGGGCAGTTTTTCCCAAATATTCTATAGTTTCTATATCAGCCTATATAGAATATTTGAATGCAATTTACAAAATCTTTGCATATGATAAAATTAGAAATGAAAATACAAATATGTTGAGGCAATGGTTTCTTCTCTTTCTAACAAATGTTTCTCAGTTCTGAGTAGAGTGATGTACCGTTAGAGTGGGGGCAGTGGAGAAATAATACATTTATAAGGAATATAATTAGAAGGTAATCAATATCCTATTTCCCATTTGTTATAATCCTTAGAGGATAAATGCGAATTTGCTAAAATGTAAAATATAAGGATAACAGTTTCTCGAGAAGGGTCACCGGAATTCACAAGATAAATATAATAAGGAGATGGTTTTTAAAGTTATTTTAAACATTGTCATTTACTTCAGATCATCTAATAATTAATTCTTCAACCTTATCAAACCTAATCAAATTTCATATAGTTAACAACATATCATTTTCATTTTAAACTTCCTTCAGACTTATCATTAGGAGAATACTCAAGCTATTACATATTCCCTATATGAGGGCCAATAAGTTATCACAAATACATTACAACGGATTTGAGGTTTTACAATTATTATGGAAATATAAAACATTCACAAGATAATCACAAATAACAATCATGAAACAACCTTTGATGCAATACTTCATATGTCCATTATGAATAGAATCCAAGCGAATTTTCCTCAACCCCAAAAATATATTAGATAAAAAAACCCACCGTCATCAAGTCATTTCCAAGTCCTAGTGGTCTCGCAGGACAGAGGACGCCGTCCCACAGGGTTTCGGCCGTCTAAGTTTGTATGGAAGCAGAGCGCCACACCTTTCTTTCCCGCACAGGGGCTGCTGATGAGTTGAAACTACAGGCCTTGCGGTTCGCAGTCAAGCTGTTTTAAATACGGTGCTACCAGGCTCCTGAAATATGTGGATACTATATGAACTAATTCACTGAATAAATTCAGGTTTTAGGGACTATCAGGTTTTAAATCAGTATGATTTCTAATATCTTGCTAATGAAAATCATAAAGTGTTTCACAGTTGAGCCCTCACATCATGTTCTGCGAGACTCCTTTCACACTCTAGGAAACAGACATATCTGGCTTTAAAAATATCAACATCGATCAAAATACCCCCACTAAAAAAAGTTTTGTTGGGTTTTTTTGCAAACTCTATATCAAAGTTCAATTAAAGATGAATGGTGAATAGTAACTTGTATGCAGATAATACATTTTCGTTATATGTTTAGGTTTGCAAATTTTTATACTTTTTCTCATACTAACTTTTTTCATTATTTTATAACATTTTCAGATTGACTGCTACCCCACAAAAAGAAGCAGTATTTGTATTATAAACTTCCATAACTAAAAATTATTATCCAGCAGTGTTTGGTAGCATGAGTTCTCACTGTCAGGTCAGGAAGGTCTATACAGAAAACATCTTTGAGAAATAAAATTCTCCAATAGTTTGACTGGATGGTTTACAAACGTCCCAGAGAATGAGATATCAAGAAGGCTCATACAAAAGGAACTTGAAATAGAGCTGCATCTATTAGTAGAATAAAGAACTTTTTGTTGCATACCAGAAAGGGCTATATGTTTCTTTTCAATCAACTTCAGCTAAAAAAATTATAAAGGAGAAAAAATATCTAGCTAATACAAATGAAAACAAAATCACAAGAATCACAATTAATTTGAGAACCTGATTTTAAACAGCACGGTCTTTGCACTTCTGAAACTCTTTACATTACAAATAGCCCACTATTCCTTTGCACCACCTCTGATCATCGTAGCAATAATTTATATTCACCTAAAATGAATTGCATAATCATTTTTGAGAGGCCTTCAGATAACTTCATTTTAACGAAGCAAGGGTTATTCTTTTGGTTCGGAGAATATTACATTTATGAAGACATCATGGTATTTTATCCAAGTTACTCATCATTTTTTATCAACATCTCTATTTGTCTCCAAGGTGAGACAAATCTTCACTTCATAGACATATGCACACACATATAGCACACACATACAGGTAGATAAGGCAAACAGATCAGATTGTTGAAACAGGAGATACTTAAAATGATGATGATTTTACATAGTTATAGTTATTTTTCTGTGTTACCTCCCAGGTAATGTAATACCTACAATACAGTCTTTAATAACAAAATACATACCATCTATGTTTCATTTTAGGGAATAAAAAATGATGATGTGAAATCTATCTTTAATCAGTATGCAAAAGACAATTCCCATTTGATTTCACTTTGGCTCCAAGCTCCTAAGTGGCTTTAACTTTAAAAGTCCTGAGTGAAACCGCAGTCACTATCTGTCCATGGACTGGTATCAATACTTTGTAAAGGAGAGTGTCCCTCATAATGTGATAAAGAAGCTCACCTTAAAGTTCATCTATCTCCAAATTAGTATTATATTTTGTGGAACCAAAGTGATTCAGCGTCAATTAGATGGCTTGTCCAAGTGCATGTCCAGGGAACAGGTAGAAAACCCTGAAGCTGCTCTGAGAAGGGACGGAACCAGGCCACCTAACAGTCATGGAGCTCCCCCGTGAAAATCCGTTGGGCAAACGAGGAAGGATCCTGGCATGTAGCATTGCTCCCAAAGACATTTAGGAATGATATCTGACAGGAAGACAGATCTGCCCAAAGGAAAACCAAGAGCAAATACTACAGAGATTGAGCAGGAACTGGTCCCCGAAAGACCAAAGAACCCCCATTGAGTTCAAACACCTGAGAAAACGAACAGCTTTGAGAGGCACTATCTCTCAGGAAAGGGAGGCCATTCTGAGAGAGAAATGTAGGTTTTCTTTCTGGTTTTAATGTAGCTCAATAATAGTGCAGAGCAAAAGAATGTTACGGGAAGCAACAAGTCACACTTTAACTGAAATAGAACTCCCTAACAGGAAGTCCCTAAAAACTGACATAGAAAAGGTGTGTGAAGCTTTTCACGTTTAATATCTGGATTAGATATCTAAATTTATAAATCTATAGGAGTATTTTTACCCACTTCATTTATCTCTGAGTCAAGAATAGAAAATTCTACACTTATTATCAATTACATACTTTCTTTTTCAATATTCATTTCATTATAAAATGGTCACTTAACAAGGTAACTGATACTGGTTGTTCTTCAGAGCCTTAGGGCAGTTAGCTATTGCATCTCCTTGGCTTTCATTGATATGTTTTAAAAGGAATCCTCCTAACTGATGTTTAAACATCCTAGGTCTTTAAGCTAATACATGTAGCTAGCAAGATAAGAAACAGATAAAATATTAAGATCCTTAAAAACCAAGGACCCAAAAGAAAATACTCTGGAATTTAAATGTTTTAATTTTTAATACCAACTACTCTGTGTTAAAATTGTCACCTTTTAATCAATATGCTGTATTACTGATGTATGGTAAATGAAAATATTTTTAAAACTAACACCCATGTAAATTTCACATACACGGCTAGGATAGTAAACTTATTTTAAAAGTTAGGAACATTTAGCATAGAACTACATCTGTAGTTCAAACAATGCAGAAACTCCAAATCGAACAATCAATGAATAAGCTGGTATTACATTACAGAAAGCAATTCTATGACCACCACGGCCTGGTAGCCCATAATGTTGACTAGACCCACGTTAACATTCAAAGACACGAACCCACAAAGTTGATATGAAATCTTAAGCTACTCGCAAAAATATATATTAGATCATGATATAAATTTTAAAAATAGGCAAAACTATCAGTTTTGAAACTTGTGGAAAGACAAATGCTGCTTCATTTACTATCTTCATTTTTCATTCCCTGACACTAAAAAAATGTTTAAAATCTGTACTGTCAGCTGAATATCACTAGATAATACATTAAATTCAGGCTACAACTAAGCATAGAGTCCAGGTTGACAAATTATGGCGGTCACTTATACCTGAATAGTTGACAATAGACACCCATTGTGTGAGGACGGTGCGGGACCGGGCAGCACCTTGTTTGGTTGTGCACAGGGTGGCTGTGAGTTAAAGCCTTGCTCTTTCATGACACCCAACAGCATCAACACATCCATGACAGAAAATGGGAACATGCAGCCATCAGCTGTGAAATTATGCAACCTGAGTCTGTGTTTAAAATAAGAAGAAGAAAAAAAAAAACGGTCCTAAAAGATGAATCCTAACTGGAGTCCTACAAAAGAATACAATTCAACGCTATATATTAAATCCACTGCCTTCGTTGTCATTTCTGGTGCTAGATTGTGAGTAGTTATGGGAACTGATTGCCTTGTTCTTCTGATGCAGACGGGCTGGTGGATTTGAATCACCTGTCTTCAGGTGAGCAGCCTAATGCCTAACCCCCAGCACCACTTTTGAAAAATAAAATCTGCATGTATCTAGCTTATCAATATAAAATTTTATAATATGGATATTTTCACTGTGTGTAACTACTACTTTTGAAAACAATATTGAGAATTATTATTTTTGAACCCTAACACGACAGAACAGCTTGCATTGGATCAACAGAAAACATTATATTTAGAAGTTTTGCTGTTTGAAAAAAAAAGTTTTATCAGGATCTATCAATGAGCAGGATAATAACAAGTTAACAGCTTGATCAAATTAAATCAGCTTTTAGTGTTTCCATTTAATAAAACTAAACCCAAACTCTTGCTCCTGAATTGATTCTGACACAAAGCAGACCTGTAGCACAGGACTGAACTGTCCCACAGGACTGTTAGGTTGTAATCTTAATGGAAGCAGATTTCCACATCTTTCTTTGACAAAGTGGCTGGGGCTTGAACCAGGACCCCTTTAGTTACCAGCCAAAGGCTCAAACACTGTGCTACCACACCTGCCTTTCCATTTAGTACAAGCAGACAATCAACAGCCTGTTCAAAACCAAAGGCCCTCCAAATTCCCCACCATCCTCATTCCGACCACATAACCTCCCCTTTCAATTCATGCCATGTATCTGGGGCTCCCTTTCTCACCCCCAACAAACTTCAGTGGAATGAAGGGAATTAAAATTAAGTAAACAGAAATAAATATAACTGTGTTCCTGGGTCGTGTGGGGAGGAGGGCAACATGCAAAGAAAATGGCTAAATTGTTCGCATTGGTAAAGCAGACTTTGTTCCATAAGCTTTCCAAGAACACAGTATATTGCTTCATTTTTTTTATTTATTCGAACTCATTTAAAATTTACCTGAATGCAGCAGTTTGCCTTACTTATTATTTTTGTTAGCTGCAAAGACCATTTTTATTCACACTCCCAAGGAAAAATATAAATAAACTCATCTTGATAGTCTGACTTATATTTGGATGATTACACTCATGTAAACCTGTACAAAAAGGTTAACTCCATGGCCATTTATAGAGTGAAGATGAAAGTGAAATAAGTTTGCAGCTTCATAGCATTGGACGGTTTTAGCTAAGAAGGACACTGGGGTGCTTGAGGGCCACCTGTGTGACTACAAATGTTATGAGGATTTGCACAGGCTGAGTTCGATGATACAATGGCTAACCTTTGTTGGGTTCTTACCAAGTCAAAAGCACAGTCAGTTATGAGTTGTCCATGAAACATTACTTTCATCCTCCCTGTGAAAACAAGTAGGATTCCTGGCAGCACAATGGTTACAGAAATGGGCTGGTAACCAACAAGTAGTTGGTTTAAACCCACGAGCCACTCGCTGGGAGAAAAACAGACTCTGTTTGTTTCTGTAAATATTTACAGCCATTAGAACCCTATGAAGTGGTTCTAAGTCTGTCTTGCATGGTTGCTGTGAGTCAATAAACTAGATGGTAAAGGATTCATGAGATATTATTATTATCTCTATTGAGAAAGATATTATTCTTATCTCTATTACACAAATGACGAAACTAAGCCAGGCATAAAGAAGTTAATCGAGTCAACCAAGGGACCCCATCTTGTACATAGTAGTGCCAGACTTTAAAACCAGGCAATCACACCAGAGCCCACACCCATGACGCAAATGCCTGGGTAGGTCTGGAACATAATGCCATTTTTACTTTCAAACTCCATCCCCTCCCTACAAAGCCCTCTCTAACACACATACCAAGATTAAGTCCCCAGTGCCTTGCCACAATACCTTGTACTTTCACAAATACAATATTTGTTAAGTACAATTGCTTACTTGCTGTCTTTCTCTTCTATAAACTATAAGTTTGATGACACGAGCCATGGGTTTCACTCATTGTTAAGTCTGCAGGTGCTAGATTGCCTAGCACAGACGCTATCTTATGAATTCATGTACACCCATGCTACTGAGGCGTTAACACTACGTTCTAACTCCCACGAGCTATTAAAATAATCACTATTAATAGATGTAAATAATGTCAATTCACCATCAATAATAACAATGGATAATATGTATTCAGTGTTTACTACACCCCCTCCATCATTCTAAGCACTTTACATACACCCATTTACTTAATAGAGAAGAAAAAAAAATATATATATATATAAGAGAAAAATGAGGTTTAGAGAGGTTAAGTAATAGTCTGAAAGTCACGCAATTAGTGTGAGGCTGAGCAAGGATGTGAACATCCTCCGAACACTAGAGGATGTGCTCTAAGTAGGGGCGATTTTCAATTAATGATTTCTCTCTTAGATGGTGCCACATTGCCCTAAGCAGTAGGAGTGTAGTATTATAAAATATTGCCAACAGAAACCATCTCCACTCCACAGCTAGCTGACATCAGGAAATGCAAGAGTGGAAGAATCAAACAAGCAGTAGGCTGTTCTTATTCCCTAAGCTTCTGTAAAAATTTACAGACATGTTTGAAATATGAAATCATATTATTTATGATCCTAGAAGGCTGAAATTAGTGAATGAAGGCTAAGCAAAATAATTGAATCTAATGAGATACTTTCTTCCACAAGTTTTTGGTTTTATTTATTTTTTAATAAAGAAGTCAAAAATTGTATTTTGAATGATTGATTCCAAATGTACATAATCCTATTTTACTGTATCACTCCATTAATTAATATTGTTACCTGCAAATATTTTAGCACTTACAGTCATCTTTAGAGTTTAGAGTAGGCCTTTTGGAAGAATTCTGATGTTGCCTTACATTTATCTTCTCAAATACACCCAAACAGCTCTATGGATGTCCACGGAGGAAGCCACCATGGTGCAGATAGCCTTCAGATCATAAAATTATCCATTTTTTTCCTCCATTATTTACTTGGTCTTGATTCAGAGCAACACTTCAGGACAGTAAAGAATTTCCATAGTGGGTTGCCAAGGTGATAAAACTTTACAGAAGCCAACTGCCATACCTTTCCTCTATGGAGCAGCTAGCAGGTGGATTTTAATTGCTGACCTTTCAGTTAGTAGTCAAGTACTTTAACCACTGTGTCACCATGGTCCCATGATCACATTAAAATCTAAACCAACCCCTACCACTGAGCTGATTACAATGCATGGAGACCTCATAGAGGGTCGTCCATAATGTCACTAGTACAGACAGCCTCTGCTTTAGACTAAGGACAGGCGAACCCACAATGTCACCAGGGCTTCACAGATCTCTTACAATCCCACGTTGAAAAGAAATTGTCCAGAATTCTGTATCTGAATATCAAAACTTGACATCTACCCACGTTGGACAGCTAAAATCATTACCACTTTAATAAAGAACAATCTAATCCCTCTTGTAAAAGTTCTGTGCCTAACCTGAATATAACAGGGAGAACACAATAGGTTCACTATGTGATGGTGGACTTGACAGCAGTGTTTTTTTGTGTTTTTTTTTTTGATACAAAACAAGTGGCCTTGACTTTTAAAATGCTAATTCAGGACAAAAAGTGTAAAAGTATTGTTTACAATTGAAGCAGACCTAGAGAGTACATGCCGACTAAACGCAATACCTGATCCTTGACTGGATTCAGATTCAAAGGGGAAAAAAGAAAGACCTTTAGAAGGCATTTCCATGAAAATGAGTACATGTGAATTAGACTACATAATGTTTTTGTATTAATATTTTCCTTCCTGTATGAATTTTTGCAATGATATGGGAGAGTGGTCTAGTTCTTAAGAGTGCTATTATTGTGAGTCACTGTCAAATGCATTAAAAAAAAGAAACACAAATATAGACATAAACATACACATATATACATATATATATATAAACATACATACATAGTCAGGGAGAAAGAGAGTGTGCATGCAAATGAAACAAAAGTTAACAGCTATTGAAACTAGGTCAAAAGTATATAGGTACCCTATTCTTTCAATGTTTCTATAAACCTGAATTTTTGTGAAACAAAGAAAAAAGAGGAAGGGTAAAATGAAGACGCGTATTCTATCGGATTATGAACATATGTAAGTGACGGGAATTGTGGGCGCCCAATCAAGTTGCTTCCAATTGAATAGCTGACCTTGCAGCTAGCAGTCCAGTGCTCACCTGACAGCGCCACCAGGACCACTCTCAGTTAGAGCAAGTGTCCATCAAAACCCTGAACTGGTGCCTTGGATTTGATGTTGTGATTAAGTGCCTAATTGTCATGACAAGCAGTTCTAAAGTGTGCTAATTTACATCCTCAACTGAAGACAGGTTTTAGTTTGTGAAGAGGAAAACATGTTACTTTGTAATGAGCTATTCAGAGTCATAAGGTGATAAATTATTTTAAAAATGAATAAATTCTTCACTCTTGCCTCCCCTCTTTACTCACATGGATATTTGACCAGCTAAACAAAGTCTTAACATGGTGAGATTCACAAGGTTTTAACTCAGGGTGACCCCATGTGTGTCAGAGGAGAGCTGTGCTCCCGAGAGTTTTCAAAGGCTGATTTTCAACAGTAGGTTGCCAGGCATTTGTTCCCAGGCATCTGAGTGGACTCAAATCTCCAGCATTTTGTTTATCAGCTGAGTATGTTAACTGCATTGCCCAGCACTCCAAATCACATGGATGCCAATAAAATGATCTCATCAGTTAGTTTACTTCATTTAGTTTGCTGGGAATGGCTTTCTAAGTTGACTCATTGAGACCCAGCGTTGCTCAAAATGTGCAGAAATTGCAAACATTTAATCAGAGGGGTTAATGAGTAATTGGAGCTTTACTACCATTCAAATTGGGCAATTTCTGCAGTTCTGTATTAAATCAAACCCTGGGGTTTTATTGAGGTACTCCTTAGTTACGTGAGCAGATCGAAAGTGTGTTCTAAGGAGACGTCTTACTTTGTGCCCATGTACTGCTAAATCTAGAGTCAATTTAAGGAGAGAGGTGGGAGGGCCTCAATCTAGATAAGAATACTGTTCAGTCAGGAACTGATTGTTCCTCTTTTCTTACCAACACCCTGGATGGAACTACAGTTTTTAAAAGACACGTTATCCTTTTCTTAGATATCAGCTGTATACTTTCATCAGAAAATTTACATACTTGGCACACGTTAGTTTACGTACTTATAGAAATGACTCCCTTCACTAAGGTATCCTTCAATATTCTTTCTCTTATCTGCTTCTACTAAAAATGGCAATATCAAAAGATTCTAATCTTTTGCAATACTTGCATCTACTAAAGATAATTCAAAGATTCATAAATTACTACCTCAAACATCAGGGCACCCCAAACTAATTGTGAATACTGATAAAACACTTTAAAAAATCAGAATATGATTACCATAAATCTCATTATAGTTGTCAGATAGCACAGAGTTATTTTTAGCCAAAGATTCAGAAAAAATTATCTTCTCCCATTTTCATAGTATATAACCACATATATTTGTAATATATGAGCCCCGGTAGCACAGTGGGTTACTAATTGGGCTGTTAACCAAGAGGTTAGCAGTTTGAATTTACCAGCTGATCTTTGGAAGAAAGATGAGGCTTCTACTTCCGTTATGACTTACAGCCTCAGAAATCCACAAGGTCAGTTTGACTCCATCCCACAGGGTCACTAAGGCGTGGAATCGACCTGTTGGCAGTGAGTTTTGGGATAGTATATTTGTATATTATTATGTATCATTAGTAACTGCATTTTATATGTGTGATATATAAAGAGATGAGTTTATTTTAAATTTTTTAAGAAAGTATTCAGGGTCTGAAGTCAAAGCTTTGGCATCAACATTATAGAGCAAACATTTGATACTGATAGGTCTGCATGTAGTCAAATGTTATGAGGCATTAGTGATTGAGTGGCAGACTTCTTCCTTTCCATACTGATGACCTAGGTTCAAGTCCAGCCTAAGCATCACGTGTATAACCAGCGGCCTTCGGTCAGTGCAGGCTTGGGTGTTGCTATAATGCTGAACAGGCTTCAAAGAGGCTACTGGACTAATAAGACTAGAAAAAAAGGTCTGGTGTCTACTTTTGGGAATAAAGCAATGAAAACTCTATGGATGACAGTACTCTAGTTCACAAGTAATCATGACAGTGACAAGGGACACAAAGCTGTGAGCTGTGTGTGCATTGGGTCACCCTGAGCCAGGAGGCTGACCGGACAGCAGCTAGCAACAAATAACAGTTCAATGTAATTTGAATTGTTATCATATGAAATATTCTTGGCACTCTCTGTAAATTAATAAAATCTATTAAGATAAATAATGCATCCTTACATTTCCTGGACATGCTGAGTTACATAGAATTTTTTTAAGTTAAGCAATAACATTAGCTTAAACATCAAGTTACAAATCTTGTTTCACACATGAAGCAACTGAGGCATGGGAAGCATAGCTTACAAAATTTACATAACTGATAAATGGTGGCATTATAACATAATTTTAAGCAATCCAACTCCAAAAATAACCTCCTGTTCAAAATTACATGAACTCTCCTTATGCAGAAATCAATAAATCACAGAAGACATCAGAAGCCTCGGCAACAGGTATACATGAAGCAAAACTTAAACCATCAAGACTTCAAACACAGAGCCCTGGTTCACTTCAGAATCACTGAACTTAGATATTATTGAGTCCATTCTGACTGAACAGCAGGGCCCTGAAAGACTGCTTCACTGCACATCAAAGGGGCGGTCTTATCTCATTCCACAGTTACTGCCCTGTGTAAGCTCACTATCGCAGCCACTGTTTTGGCCAATCTCATTGAGAGGCTTCCTCTTTCTCACTGGGCCACTACAATCAAGTGTGCTATTCATCTGTAGAACCTGGTTCTAGCATGCTCATTTCTAAGGAACATTTTGGATGTCGTTCTTGAAGGACAGATTTTTTTTTCATTCTTCCGGAAGTTCATGGCATAATTAATATTGTTGACTAATGTTGCAAGTCCATTGCGGCGATTCTTTTTCAGTCTTATCTAGTAATGGTCTAGCTTTTACATACACATGAAGAGACTGAGAATATTATAACATGGGTCAGTACTCCTTAGTTTGCAAAATGACCTATCTACTTTCACACACCATAAAGATGTTTTCTGTGGCAGATTTACCAAATGACATAGATCATGTGATTTCCTGACTGCCGCTTCCATGGAGGTTGATGGTAGAACACACTAAAGTAGAATTCCTGACAACTTCAGTGTTTTCTCCACTTAGCGTGATCATATTATTGGTCCAGTGGTTAGGATGTAATTTTTCTACATATTGTTGTCTAGTGATGCCAAATGCCATTTTCTTGGATCTTTATCAATAAGTGATTATAGTTTTCATCACTGTCAGCACTTTAAGATTGTGTCACCTGCTTCTGGCAGGTTGTTAATACATCTCCTTCAGATCCTGAGGCTGTGGTCTTCTTCATCATGTCCAGCGTCAGATGATCTGCTCAGCATAGAGCCCGAATAAGCATAAGGTGAAAGGAAATGCATGAGGCATACCTTTCCTGGTTTCACAACTAACATGCGAGCATATTCATTTAATAATAAATTGAAAACCTCAAGGAAAAACAATGAGGTTATTACGTCCAATTTCATTTGTTGTGGTTGGCTGTTTGTTTTGGTTGCGACTCACAGAAATCCTAGATACATGAAACCCTGACAAGTCTTTGACCGTCATGACAATGGTTGCTGTGTCAGCTGCTGCTGTTGCAGCCGCAGCGTCAGTGACCCACCTCTGTGAGGGGCTGCCTCTTTTCACTGAGCCTCACTGAGCCTAGCATGACACCTTCTCCCAAGTGTCGTACTGTGTTCTCCAAACCTTCCCTTTGTTCCCTAGTCCCCCTGACTTCATTATCAAAGCTGGTACCATGTTTTATTTTAAGTTACCAGGGTCTACTCTTGCTAACTAATAAAATCAGTATGTCATAGTTGCAACTTGTATCAAAAATGATTGTGATATTCATTGCACTGTTAGTTTCCAATGCATCACGATTCTTCGTGCTAATATATTCATATCTCAATAGGAACACTGACAATGAAATGTACTGACTTAAAATGTACCATACTGCAAAGAGGCGTCCCGCTAACTAAAAGAGCAAACACTAATAAGACAAGCTCCCAGAGCCAAGACGTTGTCTACAAAGATTTCATTTCAATAGGTGTTTCTCTATAAAGCGCTTAAGAAAGTTGTGTTGTTGTTGTTTTTTAATGTTGCATAGCTACATGTCCCTCGTTGAAGAGTTACCATCTATAATGCAAGTTGAAAGCGAGGATCTTTCAAAAATAATTGCAAGCAATCTTTACCAATAAATCCTCCAGAAAGTGTTGAGACGATCTGGGTATCTTAAGGTCTTCACAGGAGAACTGAGGGTGTTTTTGTTTTGTTTTGATTTTAAATCTCAAGCAATTGTATGGAATTTGTACTGATTTTATTTTTAATATTTATCCAGCAACTGAAATTATGTCTGACATTAACATATATTTGTAGATTGAATGAAGAAATTTCTTCCATTAAAATAAGCAATAATTTTAATGTTCTAAAAGCACTTTATCATCGAGTTCAATATTACAATGTGGTGCCCAGAGTGAAGATTCTAGCTAGATTGTGTGGATTTGTATTTCTGGTCTGCCAAGGATCTGCTGTGAGAAATTAGGTCTCTCTGTTTCAGACTCTCACTCTGTTTCATTTTCTTCATTTGTGTAATAGGGATGAAAAATACGATTATTTGAGCATAGCGTGAACCACTGCATGTAAAACATCTATAATAAAGTCATATAACAAACTCTGGTATGTAATAATTATATACTGAGTGCTAGTGTCATCTTTACAGCTATCATTATAAGAATATATTTGTGTACAGAGCTTGAATCACATCTTATGAGTGAATCGAAGAGATTACAGGTGGCATCAACTGGGATGAAGAGGTGGAAGATATTACCACACAAGCACAAACTTTTTTGAGCCCAATAGAGAAATTAAAGGAGCATATGATGGCATTTCAAAAAGAAATTATAACTGGTCTTTTCAAATAGATGATCTTTCAAAGAATCTATACAAACATTAGGCAAATATCTTCCTCTTTACTGTACATCTATGGAAGTTTGGAGGATTCAAATTCTTGGGTATTTGGAAGGTAAATGATACAAAGTTGTATGAAGTTGCTGTTGCCACTAGGGTTCTTTTAAAGTGACACCAGTTTACCTTCTGGAAGAAAGTTAAGACAGAAGACAGTTAACAGAAACCGAGTTCTTTCTGACTCATTCCTACCCTACTGAGCTGTGAACTCCAAAATCCGGAGATGGAAGTTTAAAATTGCTTTCCTCCTCAGAACTGATGTCCAATAGAAAAGTAATGTAAGTCACACATATAACTCGTGTTTTAAATTTTAGATTACTTAGTTGCCACATTAAAAAATTAAAACTAAACAGATGAAAATATTTAATAATGCAAATACATTTGACTTAACTTAATATACCTTATCAGTTCAATGTGTAGTTACTATGAACATTTTAAGAAAGATATTTTGCATCATTCTTTTCAAACTAAGTTGTAGAAATTCATCGTAGTTCAGTGAGGTCACATTTTAAATGCTTAATAGTCATATGTGGCTTGTCACTACCATAATGGACAAACCAGAAACACAGGGATTCTGAAAGACATCTCTCTCTCTCTCTCTCTCTCTCTGTCTCCATATAAACACACATTTTTTCAAATGAAAATGGTCTCCATATAGCTTTTATAAATCATAGAACCTATATCAATCGCTAAGGCAACAAGTTTTTATAAGTCCAACTTTCCTAATATTTAAAAATCCAAAATATATTCCAACTAAAGAAAACAAAAGTGTTCAGATTATGACTCAGTCATAATGTGTTTGTTGCCAACTATGTGAAGAAGAACAGTTGGCTACAACTCTTTGATTCTTGCTGATTACTCTGTACAGTCAAAAGCTTCTAGCATTTACCAATATTCTTCTATGGAGTATTTTAGAATTTCTCCCTTATCACTAGGTAAATTAAACGAGTCGAATCACTCAATTTTGTCCATAGTTTAATTATAAAGCATGATTTTTCTCCTAGTGGACTTATGATCAAACAGCACTGGTCTGGTTTAATACTATAAATTCAGCACAAATGGGAAAACATTAAATTCAGAAGTGCTTCTGGGCCATTAACTTCCATGCTGATTTGACATGTACCATAGTATTCAGCCAACAGACTCGGGACTATAACCTATTCCTAAAGCAAACAGTATTTTATCTCCAAACCATCTGGGGATCGCGTCCCAAGGGCCACTTGCCTCGGGTTGTCTGGTAGATTTTAATACACTGAGGTATACCACTCAGCTCTGCTTTATGAACACAACTCGTTTTGCTCGGAGAAGATTGACACAGAAGCGATCATGGAGGGAACAAAATGTTGGCGGAGGCTCTTGTTTTCATTATTCGGCTGAAGAAAATCATTGGCTCTACAAGCTTTCCAAACCTTATAGTTTCTCTAAGGTACCAATAAAAGTGATACCATTCATAGCATGGACAGTAGTCTCTTTCATATAGCGCCTATAGTCGCAAACTTGAGTGCCAAGCAGATGGTAGAAATCTGTTTTGTATAAAATGTGTGCTTTCCCCCCCCCAACTGTGTTCTTTGTATTCATATTCAGCCTAGGTTTTAGCCATCAAAACACTGGCACTATGTCGATCATTAGCAGCATTTTCGACAACTGGCAACTAAGGTATTCACTGTTCTCCACAAAATGTTCAGCTAATATTTCCCAGATGTATAATTAAGGCAAAAGATCATCTTCTTAAATTGGTATCAGCACTTTGAATGGCTTCTGGCTTTCAGCAGATTGTATCAGTGGAAAACAATTTCATATCAAAAATAAGGGTTCTGCTTCTTGGATGATTTTATTTGTTTGTCATACATTTGTACATAAAAAGAAAGCTGTATACAGTCTCTTAAGTTTCACCTATAGTCTAGAGAATCCATAGTTAAAACAAAGCCTTCAATTACCCTCAGTACTTTCATTCTAGTGAAAATCTATAATGTACTGTATTTGTATGGAAAATAAGCACCTTCAATTTATATATTTATCCTCTAATTTTCAAGACACAAATAATCCATAAAGAAGCACTAAAAATATGTCTGGCCTTTCTTACCTTATCAGAACAGACTGAAGTTATTCCTTAGTCACAACATGCTGATTGCATGCTGTTCAGGTTGGACAGGAAACTGTGCTACGGGATCTTTTCCTTTTTAAAAATTTACTCAAATTAATTCATTTTAATTCTCACAAGGTTAATTCACAGAAGTCAGTTAAGCCAGAAAATTCATGATCTACATATCTGATAAACTGATACTTGGAAAAACAACTACAGGATCTCTCATTTCTACATATAAATGACATCCAAGCCCCATATCTAAATATTTTTAAAATATATAGTTATTAGTATTAAGAAGCCAGAGGAAATCATACTTCATAGCTATATAAGTACAAATGATGTGGGATCAACAATCCTCCAGGCATTTAAAACAATTATAATCACTACAGAATTAAAAAGTCATCTGATCAATGGTCACAGGTCTTATTTCACATACTGAAATCATTCTCAAACATCAGCCTCATATGAGTCAGAACTGACTTGAAGGCACTTAACAAGAACTGCCTAACACCAATGATCAGAATTGTAACTGATCATTAAAAGTACTGATCATTTTACGTTGACCAGACAAAACCAAACCCTACTTTTAAAATTTTTAACTCAGTGGCTTTCATTCAGAGATGTTATAGTGATCTTTATAAGTTCTTATAAATATAATATTTTTTATTAACATTGGGGATAAACCATCGCATACTCATTTTTTCAGCCCATTTTATAGATGCATGATGAAAACCCAAAGAATTTAAGTGCTTTATACATCACAAACTTTTATTTCTTGATTTAGAATCTGTAGGCGCAGATGCCAACATTGTATATCACTAAATGCTGGATTATGAACTATCTGAGCAGCAAGTTGCACATTTGGATGGTTTCCAGATTCTCTTTCTGCTCGAACAGTAGGATATTTGCACATTTCTCTTTGGTCCCAATTCTAAATGTCAGTCTGGTTCAACAACATTCTTTTTCTTATTCTATTTTCTTAAACCACCTTTCTACCTACTTCAGGAAAATAAGAAAATAACAATCATGGTTTCATATGGATTTAAAATTATCAGAAATAATATAAAATATTTACATCATGATTGTTAAACAAATAATTTATTGGTTCACCTAGCCAGTTCTTACACCATCGCCAATATTTGAATCTACACCTAAAAGTATTACGCATTTGCTCAAACATTTCACAGTACTCATGGTCATAGTTCGACGGTTCAGATACAGGAAGGTTCTTAGATATAGTCACAGACCATGGTGCTGCTGGAATAACATAGAAAAATGTGCAAAAGATGCTGTGTGCAATCTGCCAAATGTACCACATAACAATATGTGATGCTTGTCTTGTCAGATAATAATAGCTTTTTAAATACATCTCTCTCTGTTTGTTGCTCTACTCCCTTAACTCAAAGGGTTTAATATTTCTTTTCTAGAAATTCCCAACCAGATATAATGGATAGTAATTGTCTAGATGGTGCTAATGATAACAGTTGCTTAATTTATTCTGAGAAAGATTGAAAGTTTTTCTTTGGGTTAGCTGTTTGTAATCTTAGTTAATCTCACCCCTATTCAGCTGTATGTTTTACTTATTCCCATAAACAGAGTTGATCTGAATGCTGTATTAGAAAACATTCTCTTGCTCATTCTTTTATCTTATTCTTATACTTTGAGCTCTTTGGTCTGAATGACTATTATCATGCTTTTCAAATTTCCCCAAAGTACCTTAGTAAGTGATTCATATGGAGCTTATTTTTCAAAATATTTGTGACTATTGCAGATTTTGAACTGATGCACTTAAGATTTTTAAAAACAAAATCATCTTTTTAGACACTTCAAATAATTCATAGGAAACCTTGAACACTTCATCTTAAGTAAGAACTATACAAAGCACTTAAGTTGAGAGCTCCTACGCTGTATCCTGGTTACTTGTTCCTGTAGAAGAACACACACACAGCTGCATAAATTCAAGATTATGAGAGTAAGGCATGGATGACATTTTAGGGTACTGAGCTTAGGAAGTCACTCTTCGCATCTTCTCGTTTGCATGCACAGATACACAGAAATAATGGTTGGTAAAGAAGTAAAAATTGAGAGCTCACACACAGCTATCAATACTTTCTATTATGGTATACTCCTCAAAAAATGTTAAGATATCGATAAAGATGAGCATCTTCCACAAAAGGGTAAGTCATTTGGCTTTTTAGGAGAAATATTAAAAATGTGCATTAAAACACAACTGGCCTGAGGTTTCCAGCACAGATTTTTCTTATCTCTCCCACATCCTCACAAAAAATATCATCCTCAGATTTTTAAATCTAGTATATTGTTCTAGGTCCCTGTAGCTCATGCCATTGGATCCTAGGCTGTAAATAAGGTGAAAATCAATGTACTCTGTAATTCTATAAAATATGTTTTCCTTTCAAGATTTTCTTCAAAAACTTTAGCTTTCTCAGGGTTTGATAAGAATATTTCAAAAGACCAATTATCCTATGAGTGAAATGGGTTCTTCTGAATTTCTAAACCCTTATGTGTGTATATTTGTGTAGCTACTATATTCCCCTAGTTAAGTGTTTCCTAGAACAGCAAGTGACTCCCAATTATCTTTTAATTTACTTCCAAAAGTCTATTTAGTCTGCTCCTTCACCTCAATTTTTGAAATGGCTATCATCGTCTTTTAGATATGCTTTTCTTCCTTTATAAGAATGCTTTTAAAGCATTAAGTATTCCTGCACTGTTTATAAGTCAAATTAGGTCCATTTTATTTTTCCAGGAATGCTAAGGTTTTTAAAACAATTAGACAAATCATACTTATATAATGCGTAGGTTTCATAAACAACACCTCCTCATCGATTTCCTCAAGTCTAACTCTTCAACACTGGAGAAAGACAGATTCTCCCATCAATCATGTGATTCTTCGTGACCCTTGCTCTCTTATTCCTAGGTATGATTCTGCGATTCGAGGTACTAGAAAAGTTTCGTAAAAGTTCCCAGCACATCCTGATGATGCCGTGAGGGAGATCACTAAGAGTCTGAATCTGAGAGTGTATCTTTAGCTATCATCCATTCAAGGTCAAGATTACTTCATAAGTGAATCTAAAATTGAATAATTTGACCACCAGTACATCTCATCGTCTACAACGTTTGCAACCCAGATCAGCTATAGTGCGAACAAGAGAGAAAGACCATGCTAACCTTGATTGTATGTGCCATCTTTCTGCAAACTCTTTACAAACATATGATGAAACCCAGTAACAAATTTTAAAAGAAAAAGACAGACAAAGGGAGATCAGAAAAGGGGAGAAGATTAAGTTTGGGGACTTTGTAAACTAGTGCCCAACAAATTCTAGCTCAGAGTAAATAACTGAAAAGAAAGAGTGTAGGTTAACATATAATACCCTAACTCTGCAATTAGACTGAGACTGTTTTGCAACTTTGTTAGCAATTACATTAACTATTAAAGAAAGATTAAGAGCATGCAGACTTTTTTTTTTCCTTTCATTTTGTGTCCTGTTCTGTGAAGGTGTAGTTTTCATTTTCACTGTTGTATTTTTTTATTAGAAAGACATGAAATAGTTTAAAGTGATACCTCAATAATTTATACGCAAAAAATTCACAAAGCAGTTTTAAAACAGCCTACCCCTTGGTCCCTTGAACTAATTAACATAAAGAGAAAATAGAGTCAAAATCAGTAATGGATAATTTTCAAATATATTTTGATGGAGAGGATTTGGTTTTCTCAGTGAAAATACTTTGGGTTTAGGTTTTTTTTCACTGCCAGGTTAATTAACAACATGGCAGAGCCCAATAACCTTTTTCCTTCTTTGTAAAACAATGTTCCTGAAGTACTAAAGGAGAGGACACAACATTTATGAGATTGTGGCTCAGTGTCCTAGCTAATCTAACTCTCTGAACTGCCAAAAATAAAAATCCTGTAAGATTTTTTTCTTATGACCTTTTTTTTTGGGGGGGGACTGGGTTTTCCAGTGTATGAATTTCATTACTTCATATTCCATTTATTCTCCAGCTATCTGATTCTCAGGTTTCAATGTAACAGAAAGGATTGGGAAAGATGGGGGAGGCGAGCACATGGCACATAATTAAGCCCTATGTATCTCCACGATATTAAACCGGAACTACATATACATGCTTCAGAACAACCTTATCTTATTCTGTTTTTTAACATTTTCTCTTCTAAAACACACATTCTTTCAAAGACGTGAAGAGCAGAAATAGAAAGGCTGCTACATATGAAAGTGGAAAGGGATTTGCTGCCAGCAGCTTTTCTTTATAGTGTTACTCTTACCTGCAGTATGTGTTGGCACTGGCAGGTAGCCCTAATCCGTTAGTAGCCAAAGTATTTTTGTCCCTGAAGTACGAGAATCTCCATAGCATATGAATGAGACACGGTTGACTAGTTTACACACATCTTTATAACTCCAAGAAACCAACACTCATTCACAAATGCTTCCATTTCATCTCAGCAAAGAGAAGAGCCACAAACAGCAGAGATACCTCCTTTGAATTCCTGATCTCCACTCTCCACGAGAAGATGAGGAGAAAGAGGATAACATATATTTTTAACTTCAACAAAGAACGTTGGCCCTTCGTGCGAGAAAACACACACACGCACACGGTTTTCTGTTGACCACACTCCACATTTCATTTAAGTCAAAATATTTCAGTACAAGGCACTAACAAAAAACGTCATTTAGTAATAAACCTAATTGACTCCAGACAGAAGTGCACCACAATGGCACAGGAGGTTCGGATAAAGTGTTTCCCAGTAACTAGCATCCTCAGACTGCATGATCACCAGCTACATTTACACACTGCTAAACCACCTTCCCTAAGTTATAGAGGGGGGAAAAAAGTTAGAAGATAGCAACATTTAGATATAAATACATGACATAATACGTGATGGTTCCACCACAACAAAGGAATGCCTGAGCTTTAAGGCAAAACAAAATAAATGTATTAACACAAAAGAGTCAAGTGACTGCAATGTTACTTAGATAAAAGGAAGAGAGAACTGAAATACAACGAGTTGCATTCAGATTTGAATTGATTTAAGGTTCGACAATGACTACAAATGTCTATGAACATCTAGAAACTTTGTTTTCCATTTTCCTTCTGTCATATATTATGGGCATACATTTCTTAAATTACCTTATAATAGATTAATCACTTTCAAGCTGGGTGACAAAAGGGCATTAATGACCGGAAAATGATATAAAAGAAAGAGAAAAAGCATGTTAACAAGTTTATCAACAAACCTGTGTGATTCTCATGAAGTGCAGATTAAGGTTCAGTGGTTCCAAACTGGCAGCATTCAAGTTGGGTTCATATTTGAGTTTTTTGTTTTGTTTGTTTTTTTAAACCACCTGTCCTAAAACGACATTGTTTATGCTAATTATCTTTGTTTATGCCACAATTCTGTTTGTTTACTACATTCTTTTAAAATACCATATCCCTATAAACAGTTCTCACCAGAATTCTTCTAAATCTTGTTTCGGTCTGGTCCTTCTCGGCAGCCCACTGAGCACTCAGAATGCAGCTCTACAAGGAAGGTGCAAGAGCTGGGAATCACTTGGAGCCTCTGACTCCTCAGGCTGGCAAAGGCAGGGAGTACTGCTGGGGTTTTACTCTCGGCTCCAAGGGAAAAGGAGCCTGAGTGTGGAGAACTGCAACACCCTCCTATTGGACAATCAGAGCCATACGCCACAATCTCTCCAGAGGAGATGCATGAACTCCCAACGATTAAGCAAAGAGAAGAAATAGATGCCAAGGAGAAACGAGAAATGAGAACAGCTTCCACACTGCAGGAGAACGCACAGATGTCAGAAGGCATGAAAGCAGGACCTCTCTGAAACCATGATCAGTGTCTGATTAAAAGGAAGGGATAAGAGGCATTCTTCTAAAGAATGTCCAAAGAAACACATCGAAGGGAGGGGGTCTTTACTTTTTTCCTCCTTTAAAAATATCACTTGGTCATGCTCACATAGATAGCATTTTAATGTGCTATTTAATACAAACAAACGATGATGCTAGCAATTCCCATAAGGAAAAGGAGGAAAGGTTGAGGAAAGAGAGAAACACTCACTATGTTTCATGACATTTCTTGTTGAACATTTGTTGTTTCCAACAGAAAAAAACTATCTCATGCTTTGGTTAAATGTTTAATCATCTCTTTTTAACCTGTTTTCCCTCATCTGAGTCAGCAACCTGGCATATTGGAATTGTATGTGAGTTAGTAGACCTAGATTGATTCAGTACCCCAGTAATTGATTAATTGCATTAAATTTATAAATGAATAACAAATCATGGAAGAAAACAAAAATCTATCACCAGTTATACTTATTTAATCTAGAAAATGGGAGGTATTCGAGTTATATGATGCATATCTGCCCCTATAACATAATCACTAGGTGGATGAACACTTGCTAGTAGAAAGAACAGGCATTGAAAATCAGACTTTACCTATAAATGCAATTTTGCTTTCTAAATGCATGATCAGTTTAATCTGTTTGAAATAGCTTCTAACTCTATAGAGGAGTGATGTACTGAAATAACAGAACAAGTCTTAGGATTTGCCTCTCATGTATGCTGCATAGCTAGATTATAGATAAAGGCTCCCTTAGCAGAGGTAACTAACTATTCCATCATGTATTTATTATAACTGAGAAATGAAAACTAATGTGCCCATATGTGAAACAATAAGAATATTCACACATTTCAAGATCTAGGAAACCAATTAAACACAGGTCAGTAAACAATGCCACCTGACATTGAAGCCTTCATTGTCATTGGTGATCCATCAGGTCTCTGCCAGTGTTCTGAACAACACTCTAAGCTAAGTGTGAGGGACGCATTGAGAATACACTGCTCCATGCAAGCTGCATTCTAAACCAAGACCTAAACTCCTGTAACTTGCAAATTATGGACATGGTAATTAAAATCTGTAATCAGTTGCAGGAACTTTTTTTTTTTCTATTAACATAGTAGCATGTGAAAAATAAATACAATGAGCAAAGGCTGATATCGGTGCATTCTAAAACCATAGCATGACGCCAACAAGATTACCATTTCCATTAGGTGCCAGAATGTGCCCAGGTAACATTCATTGGCCTCACACCTAGGGGCTACCTGCTAACCTAAATGGACTTATCACTCATGAGTTGCAATAGCTTTTTTAAAGTTTCTATTTAAGCTGAATAAATTTTTCTTGGTAAGGAATATCTTACTGTTATGATCAAACTGTAAGTAAGTACAATAATGCCAGAAAAAGGAGAGTCTTATGACGCAATAATAGTACATTTTCATGATCATTGTACAAATTTTCTCTTCATAGTACCTGGTCTACCTGCTATTCTTCAGGGTAAAAAAATACAAAAGTTTTCTAATGAGACAAAATGATTTCTTTAGTTGACATGACAACAAATATTTATAGGAAGAGAAAGTAAATAAATGTTTTTATTATAAAAGGCTTTTAGTCTTTCAGTGTTTTCTAAATTATCTATTAAATAGGCAGTGTGTTGTCTGTACCCGTTTTGAGAGAAGTTAAAAAACTGTTAATTCAATAGGCTCCTGCATCCCATTACCTTAGATCCCAACTTTTATTTCCTTTCTAGACATTATCAGCACTGTCTTTCTAAGTGATCAATTTAAACATACCATTAAGTTTCTAGCATAATCCAAGTAAAAATTATAACAAGCAGCTTATACATAAAATGGTTTTATTCATCAAATTAGACAACTATGCACATAAAGCAGATGAAACAATATTTTGAAAGTGTCCAAATTTTCTTATTTTCATTCATCAGAATTAAATATATTGATAGTCAGTGCAGTTATTTTACTATCTCTCCATCCTAGGTATATTAATTAATACATAGATGATCTTCTCAAAGGGGGATTCCTAAAGTCATACAGCAATTTTTCAAAATTATTTAGTTCCAGTTAAATACATAATTCTACTGACATCTTTTTCAAAAATTGATAAAGTTCAAGTGTTCACTCCATGACACTATTATCAACATTTTGACGATGGTGCCAGTTATGTCTCCTCCAAATAATACACTATAATAGACCTGAAAAAAATAATTACTGAGACCATACCTTGCCCTTTTGACTACCAACAGAAAATGTTATATTTCATTAATCATAATCTGTTATGTTAAGGATGCTTGAAAATAAAAATATCTAAACTTTTTTTGCTCTGTAAGACTCATTATTCAATTTTCTATACCTTCCGAACATTTTTAACAGTGAAATTGTCACTACTTCTGAACTGATTAAATATTGCTTATTATTATGTAGTACTGATCATATTAATTTCTAGAGCTGATATTATAGACAAATACAAATTATTTTTATTCTAGCTATTTAAATTTTGAATGTTCCTTAGTTACAAATAGTTTATAGGTTGGGAAGAATAGTAAAAGATGGGTAATAATCTACCAGTGAAATGTTTTTCTTGAAAGAATACATAACACTTCCATAATACTTGAGCCCTAAGCAATTTATGTTTGTCCTATATAACATGGTACTTTATTTTTCATAATGTAAATAGATTTCCTACCAAGTATAAATTTAAAAACAAACAAACTCATCTTTAGCTGGTAAGTAAAATAAAAATTAATACTTGACAATTCACTTATCTATACAATATTAGTTGAAAAGAGTTCAAAAGGCAAAAAGAGAATCTCTAATTATATATAATAGTGTGGGTACATGACATATCTCTCTTTTAAATAGCATAAATATTTAATGCTGAGTCTACATGATGCACTTACTCTATGAGGGTGAGGATGGATACATTCACTCGTAGAAATTCAATGTAAACAAATAGTAATGATTTACTGGGGGTTTTGTATGTATTACCCATTACAGCCACAGGGGAAATTATTATGAAATTTTACATCATATGGCATTTAAAATTTTTATTTTAGCTAATAATATTCCCAAATATACTGTCCATGCTAACATTCCTGTTGACTATCATTTGATTATTTAATTAGCCAGTTAAAAAGTAAGCCTCCGGGTGACCAAAAATGAAATTCTCATCAGGAGAAAAAAAACAATATTCAAAGATTTAGGTATCAGAATAGGAAAGGGAAACGTTTAGTTTAAAAAGAGATAATTGAAAAAATACAAATAAAGTTCACAGCAGGGGACCTTGCATATATACAGAAATAGGCTACATCCAGTTAATATGTAACTACCTTTTTATAACAACAATCTGCTTACAGTCTTGCAAATCAGACTCAAGAGTTTTATTTTCAAAAATATATAATTAAAATTAAAGAATACCATCACTTAAGTGCTACTTTGCGTATCCTAGAAAACTTATAGTGTTAAATTAGCAAATCGCATCATCAGGCAATCGTATGCTCCAATCTAAATAACTTTAAGGTCTACATGTGAAACAGGCTATCTCTCCAAATCAAAGCTAGCTAACGTAAAGGGTTAACATATGGAACTTAAAAATAATAACAATCCCAAACTCTTAAGAACTCTCAATCAGTCAATGCATTTATCTAGTGAGGATGCACCTTACCCCCCACCAACCAACCCCCCATAAAGAGGAAAAGAGAGAGAGAAAGCAACATGAACGTGTATCTCTTGGTTATTTTACTTCTCTGATCTGATACTGGCTTCTCTACTGTGTAACCACTATCCAGCATTATTTCATTCTCAGTACTCTTTTTTTCTCTTCCGTTGCTTCACTTCTAGAATGTTTTAATCTTTGTCCTTTCTTTTTTCGTCTTTTCATATCAAATTCAGTCGTTTGAGCGATGAACAGCTTGACTTAGCATATTTTTAACCAGCTGGTCTAGCACCTAGCGTGCATTGCATAGTCAGATACAACAAATGTTTATACAGAAGGTAGCTTTCATGAGAATGAAGAAAAAAAAAGCCTGGGTATCATGCATCCTGCCTTTTTTTAGCTTTTTAAATTATTATTATTCATCATACAGAATGCAAAGTTTGAATTCTTTTTAATGGCAAACAAAATTCTATTTATAGTTCACAAAAATGAAGTTATGTTGGGGTAAGAACTCAAAATTTTAAATTGCAGTGTGTACTTAGAGGGACATGAAGAGGACTAACATTCCTACCAAGTCCTACTTTACTTGCAACAACATCAAATGGAAGCATATTACACGCATTTCTCCAAATAGGAACAGCTTAATTACCCTTATTCCCATTATAGCAAAGGGAGGAAAAACAGTAAATCACAATTCAGCTTAAGACAGCGCAAAAGAACTATCCCTGAAACTTAGAAAGAGACCATCCTCCTTTCCCATTGCTTTGCTTTCTGCCTTTCTTTCTTTTTTTGACACTTCACTAGCAAGCTATGAATAAACTATAGTGATGTAAAAACAAGTTTTTGTTTAAATTTAAACTTCTGTCTTATATCAACAAAAGGTCATGTGCTTACTGTGTTGCTTCCAAACTTTTACGGAAGGATCAAATAGGAACTTACAGCCTCCGTTTTGCCCACCGCCACAACCTTCTGTCACCCAGAAATTACATGAGACAGAGACTGGAAACAGGGTAACGCTCTGCACAAAAACATGCTTCAGAGGGTTGTAGAAGAGGTGCCAACACCAAAGGAAAGAAAGTAAGAGAATACAAGAAAGAGTGAGAGTGAGAAGTGGAGAGAGAGAGAGAGAGACTTAATGTTCATCTAATTTCTTGTTATAAGATGCAAACATTAATAGAAATCTCAGACTGCAAATCAGTTCAACTGAGTCTGGGAAGCCACAGCAAACATCAGCTCGCAGACTTGCAGAAGCACTAGCTCGAGGCTGCTCTAACCAACATGTTTCGGGGGGAGCATCTTCCAATTGATTCAGAGACTACTGTACAATGAGAGAGTTGTACTTCAATATTCGAGGGGAAGGGGAAAAAAAACCAGAAAACAGCACTCACCTTTCAAACTCCTGAGGTAAATCAGGGTCAGTAAGCATGCTGGAAAAGCACAATTTCCCTTTGTCACCGCGGCCACCTATGACGGTCTCCAACTGAACCTGTCAAGTGAGTCCAAACCTTCTAAACCAATTGACTGACTCTCTCTCTCTCTCTCTCTCTCTCTCTCTCTCTCTCTCTCTCTCTCAGTCTCACCCCCCCTCCCCTCCTCGGACTCCTTGACCAGTCTCTTAAAGGGGTAGCGCACTCCCAGCAGCGCCCGGCCGCTCCCCCTCCTCGGAGCCGGGGAGCCGCACGCGGGCCGCCGGCAGCGGAGGACCTCCGGGCGCCCGTCCGTCCCTCCCTTCGAACGCTCGCTCTCTCAGACGCCGCTGGACGGGAGCAGTCAACTCCTTGAACGCGCCTCCTCCCGTCCGTCCACGCTCGCCTCGCAATCAGAAAAGTCACACACGCAAAAAAGAAAAGAAAACCCCAGTAGGATTTTTGAAATGCACTGGGTGCCGATTACAAGAGACGTCTGATCAGAAGAGAATGCCGATGAAACTGCAGGGGCTGGCCAAGCACACGCGCACAAAAAAAAAAAAAAAAAAAGAAATAAAAATAAAAGTAAGGGCATTTTCACACAAAGAAGTGTTAGTCCTTCTCACCCCTTTCTGGGCGATCTCGGCGCGCACACGGAAACGCACACACTCACACACAACAATCGGGCATTGTTCTGAGGGAAGAAAAGCAACTTTGACAGATTGAAATATAGCAGAGGCCCCTTCAAGGAAACCTGTAAACAACTTGTCACTCACTCCGTCCGTCTCCCTGCTAGCGTGTGCTTTCCACAAAGTGGTGCGAACGCCCTGGCAACCCAAGCAAAGTTTCCTCCGCTCCAAACTCCATCCAACGCGGCGGGCGTGCGAGGCGGAGAGGGAAGAGGTAACCGCATGCCAGTGGCACACACACGGGGGGCAAACACGACACCACTCAACACCAGCCGCCCCCCCCCCCCCCCCCCCCCCCCCCCCTCCGATGCCAAACAGAAAGGCAGTCCGCCCAGGCGGTGGGGATTGCGGGCAGGCTGGGGGTCTGGGGTAGGGAGCGCTCCCGGGCTGTGGTCTCCTTAATTTCCTCTGCCCGGGCAGCCGCAGATAACAAGGTGGACAAACTATGGCTTTATAGATCCTGAGCTGGCTGCTAAGGCACAGCCTCCACAACAGTTGCAATTATCTAGATAAAAATCTGGCAGACAAGGAAGGTAATCAGGTAATGTACCTTTGACATGAAATGACAGAGGCACATACACCCAGAGAGAGGCACTCACACAGACACCCATGCAGAGATGGTGGCTGCCCCATGTAACGCAGCATCTGGTCAGGGAGTAAGCACACACTCACCACCACGACGAGATAGTGTGCATGCTACACACACACACACACACACACACACACACACACACACGCTCTCCACTCCTACTGGGAGGGTTCATGCCGCACAAAAGGCTACATTACAGAGCCCGCCCCAATAAGGGAAAGGGAGAAAAAAAGCCTTCCATTGTTGAGAGGGCAGGTCAGTTGATTAGATTTTCTGTGGAGAATTCCACGAGGAAATTCCCTTCAAAGCCGAAGTGATTAACTGGGGGCTATTCTGGAAATGGAGCAGACAATGGCTCAATAGTCTGAACAGCCAATGTCCAGGCTGGCACTGAACTCACTTAAAAAAAAAAATAAAAGCCAGACTCCCTGTTCTTTTCCACACATTCCCCCCCAGCCCCCTCCACTCCTTCCAACTTCCCCTCCCAATTCCTTTTATTTTGCAGCTGGGCAACATTAAGGGCCTTTAAAACCACAAGGGTTGACCCCACAGCAGTTTGATTAGGTCCCACTTTTTTTTTTCTGGCGACAGGCAGACAGTAAGTTTACTTTTTTAGACATATATAATGACACACCATGCTCGTACTGCAAACATCAAAATCAATACGACCCTAATATTAGTAAATTTATTCTTCATTCCAAGCTTGTACAATTTCTGAGAAAGTTGATAATAGCTCAATAAGCAGATCTGTTCAGTCCCTGGGCATCCTTAAAATAGACATACACAAGAAAATCAACATGGGATCCGACTGAGACATGTCACTATGGAGTTAAGACACTAACAAAACTCAGAATTATGACCCACCCTGAAAAAGCTATGAACAAGGGATGTGGCAAAAATGACTTAGTGCTGACCTGATTTTCATTTTCAGCAGTTGGGGAAGGGGAAAGGATATTACTCACTACTCTTTCTTGTTACTCTCAATTTTTTTTTTTTATGACAGCAAAAACCCATTCCTATGCAGAAAATGAGAAAATTGTTGCATTTACTTTAAAAAAAAGTCCTTAAGGGGCCTATAATTGAATACACTCCAGTTGATAATATATACAAAATAATATTTTCCCACTACTATCCCTTATTTCTTTTTAGGGGGTGAGGTTAGGTAATGGTGGCTTACATCCACTTAAAAACTCTTTTAAAAAATTGCCTAATTAGGGAATCTCGTTTCATCTTGTATCAATAAGGGAGAGAAGGAGGAAGGATAAGTTACAGGGAGCCAGGGGAGCTGGAGTCAGGAAGAGGAGGAGGCAGGGAGGAGAAGACAGAGGGAGAGCACAAGAAAGACCTAGTGCAGCAAAAAGATAGAAACAAAGATAATGGCCATAAGGCAGGATGCTGGGATCCATATGGTCCCAGCTGCCGTCTTGCTACAGCTACTACCTCTGGTTGTTTCTCTGAAACTCTAATCCCTAAGGTCACTAGAGCAGGTAAGAAAGGGTATGCTTGTTTGGAGACAACTGCAGTATAAGGAAACGATGCTCATAGCAGAATGCTCATGTCTTTGGGCTTTATTTTTAGATGCACTCAATATATGGATGGATATGGATATGCCACACAAAGATAAAACAAATGAAAATGTGAAGTGATGCGGATGTTAAAGATCTCCACCAATTTCTATAAACATTCTTGTAGTAGTAAATGGTTAAGAAAAAATACTTTTGTATAATCATCTTTGCTGAATGACTTGAAATAGACTAGACACCAGACATAGAATTTGCTAAATCGAATAGCGATACTTTGTACTAATAGAGCTCGGTACTCACAATGCTTTTTGTGCACGTAGTATGAAGTTCATGCATCAATATTAAGTAGAGAGGAATGGGTAGGGATATCTCTCATTTTGCTGTTGTTGTTTTCTGGGTTCAAACTTGTGCTAAAGAATTTCAAAGTCACAGAGCTGGCATGTGGCCGAGTTGGTAGTTGAACCCAGATCTTCTATGTAATACTTTCGCTTGTGACACCATAATGAGTAAAATGATCCTCTGGAATTGATTACTGAGAGAGACTCCCAAGATGGCACTGATTTTTCAAATGGCCTAACGTGGTATCAGGTAGTTGTTATTAAAAATTAAATTTTATGTTATCTCACTGGCATTGACTTAGTACTGTAGTTGACAGTTGAGTGGAATAAATACATAAAACTGATTTTTTAATTTGAATTCTATATTATAAATTAACATTTCTGTAAGGTTTTAGTTTCAAAATACTTTTTTCTAACCCAGACAATTGTGATTTTATTTAATGACCGCAGTTATCCAACCAATGTATTATTTAACCTTAAATTACTGTTACTTATAAATCAAAATTTGCATTTCATATTAAAGGTAAAATGTTTAAACACTAAAATATGTTGTAATGACTAAAACATTTTATGTGCGATATAAATCTATATTCCTTATCAATGATTGAAAAAGTTTAAATAATTCAATCAGTTATATATCCAGTATTCTTTACATCAAAGCTAAGATCCCAATGTGATATTCACTATATTTTTATAAGCAGGATTTTAGATTTCCTAATATATATGCATTGGGAGACACTTTAGGATTCTTATTAAGTTAATAAACAAGCATTCCTGGAACATCTATTAAATGTTTGCTGATGTATTAAGTGCTACATGTTTAAATAATCACTCAAACTCTAATGGGGGAAAAAATAAGGCCAAACTTTTAATAAATCATTTAGTATCTAAATCCTCCAAACTATATAACGTCAAGAAAATTAAAGTCAAAATAAATGAGCAAACAAGTAAAAGGAAATATTGGGAACATTACTGAACAACATTTAAAAGGCGGGGGAGGGTATAAATATTTTATAAATAGACAGATATACAAATACTTCAGAGAAAAGCAAAGCACAGACTATGACAGAAATCAGTAAACCAAGTTTTCATTTAATGACTCTCCTTGATACTGTCGTAGCAGTGGGATGGACAATAGAAGAAACCTCAAGAAGTAGACTTTTGAGCTCGCGCTGTTTCCATTGCAAAAATAAGAAGAGAGTCAAACAGGCTGAGGAAATATAAGATATGCTAGGGCTCACTGCTAGGAAATTCTCAAATAGAATATCAGAGACTTTTAATGTCATAAACAAGTTGTTTTCTAATTTAACTACTTTTTAGGTATATTGTCTTTCTTTTTTTTTAATCATCTTATTAGGGGCTCATACAACTCTTATCACAATCCATACATACATCAATTGTGTAAAGTACATTTGTACATTCATTGCCCTCATCATTCTCAAAACATTTGCTCTCCACTTAAGCCCTGGCATCAGCTCCTCATTTTTCCCCTCCCTCCCCGCTCCTCCCTCCCTCATGAACCCTTGATAATTGATAAATTATAATATTGTCATATCTTGCCCTGTCTGACATCTCCCTTCATCCACTTTTCTGTTGTCCGTCCCCCAGGGAGGAGGTCACATGTAGATCCTCGTAATCGGTTCCCCCTTTCCACCCACCCTCCCCCTACCCTCCCAGTATTGCCACTCACACCACTGGTCCTGAAGGGATCATCCGCCCTGGATTTCCTGTGTTACCAGTTCCTATCTGTATTTTCAAGCAAACATTCCTCCTATTCCCCTCCTCATACTAAAAGGGCACATTTTTTTTCTACTTTGGGACATAATTATAAAACACCTTCTACTTTAATAAGTGCATTTGAAATATGCAGCCATAGGTACAGAGTGCATTGTGATATTTGATATATGTTCCTATCAACCAGCTACAATGTTCATGTTTTATAGAATTTGGCAGGTTATTTTTGAGAAAGAAAACTCAAATGTTATAACCACAATGAATTTAAAACAAATTACTGCCGGAAATATCAACACTTTATTGACTGAAGCTGACGCAGCGGTATTAGGAAAATGCTCACCTGTTGGTTTTTGTTTGTTTGCTTTCCGGCAGTTCTTTAGTTTTGCTGCACAATCATGAAAACAACACTCTAAACGACTCCTGTCTTCGAGAACAGTAGTATGAGAACAATGGTATTTCAGTGGGAGAATTCTCGCCTTCTATGTGAGACATTAAAGCAGCCCCGCTGCTGCTGCAGTCCTTAAGCTTTGGGTGGCTCACCTTAAGGTCAGCAGCTCAAAACCACCCGCCTTGCAGGATAGAAAAGGGAGTTTGCAGGCAATGAGGTGTTCAGTGTCCTGGAAACCCACAGGGGCAGTTCCCCCTATCCGCCAGGGTCCGTAAGAGTGGACATTTTCTCACTGACTCCATAGCAGTGAGTTTGGAGTTTTTGTTTGGTTTTGATGTAAGATGCCCAGGTTTGATTACTATCGAATCTGCCTCTTTTCACCTATGACTTGTCTGTCAGTGGAGGATTCAGGGTTGCTGGAATGTGCATAGGTATCCGCGGTACTTCCTGGCCAGAACATATGGAAAAGAAAGGCCTCGTGATCTACTTCTGAAAACTAGCCAGTGAAGACCCCATGGATCATAATGCTCCTCTTCCCACCAGATCACACGGATGCAGAAAACCTAACAGCTTATTTCCCCCCAGTGAGCATAGGACTGGCCGAGTTGGGGTCAACTTGATGGTACCTAATAACAACAGCCAGGGCACATTTGTGAGCCATTCACTAGATGCCCAGTGTGGTCAAAATTGACCTAATATATGTAGATGGAAATGGTATTCACTCTAACCCCATCCCCCAAAATTAAGTCGCTCTTGAGTCCATTCCGAAGTTGCACATCTTTACACGGAAAGATAGCCTCATTTTCTTTCCCAGGAGAGGCTGGTGGGTTTGAACTTCCAATCTTGAGGTTAGCAGACCAATGCTTCCACAAGTGCCATCAGAGCTCTTTCCATTGACTACAGTTTCGTCATATTAGACTTTTTCAGAAAACCATTTAATAAATGCAATAGCCTATCTTATTGTGAGGACTAAAGTCAATTATCCATTAGAAATAAATGCCTGGCAATTAGCATGCAACAGCCTATCAGTACTTTGATTTGCTGGTTTATTTGCTGCTTTTGTTTTGAGGTGCCTTCTAACAACAAAGCGCGGCCCAATTCTGCGCCATCCTCCTGAGCACGGTTATGTGTAAGCCCATTGTTAGTTGATCAGCCTAGTGGTTGATTTACTCGGATACACATGATTGCTTTCAGATGACATATTCTTAGAACCAGAAGCAGGAGGGGGATCACCACGGAAATTCTCTTCTCATATTTCCATCTAACAAATGATCTCATTAATTATTACTCTCAGTGTTTGATAACTTATTATCTTCTGCAGAATCATCTGAAAAAGTTTTGTTTTGTTTTTAATTATAGTTTTTATGTTGGGAGCAATTTCATTCTATAATTCACTTTAATTCATACAAAATACATTATTTCCCTTAATGTTCAAAACAAATATACGAGATTTGTAAATCCAATGACGATGGAGGAAGCTGTGACTCATGACAAAAAGTCAACTAATTTGAGGTCCCACAACTATTAATTGCTGGAGACAGACAACACCATTCCATGTCACATTTTGACACAGTTCTTAAAAGGCAGTGGGTGTTAATTCACCCCAAATATTGCATAATGGCAATTAAGTACTGAGTATACAGGAAAAAACTTAATGTGTGTTTGAATACTGAATAAATACCCAAACATTGGATGAAGTGAGGTTGAGGGATGACTCCCCAACTCTCACACATTAGGATACAAAAAATGGCTCTTCTTCTAACAATTAGGAACTACTAGAGAATAGCACCATATGCCCAATTACTAGTGTCCTCATCCTGGTTATGGTGATAATAAACACCAGAATTAGTATTAATATTCATGCAATTTGGCTCTCTTTATAAAATAGTTTCTAAGCATTCTTGTTCTCAATATGTTTATGATTTTTAGAATTATTAAGGAAAGACTGGGGCCATTCTAGTTCTCATATAACTGTTTAACAATGGAATTTCTGTCTTACAAAAAGAGTCAATTATTTCAGGCAAGAGTTGTCCATTAAGAAGATAAAGACAACTAAATTTAGGCTCATTCATTCAGTCAGTCATTCAACTATTTAAGCACTCATCTCTCCTTGGGGCAAGCAGTACGCAAAGTGGCTGTCAGTTCATAAAGATGAAAAAGACAGGAGGCAAGCCCTCGGATGGTAGAATCTGATAGGCTCCTCGCGACAGCAGCACTCACGGTCCAAGAAAGCAGAAGCCATTCAGTTGGGAGCACATCTTTAAAAGTGCTCTGACTCTCAAACATCCATGGTGTACTTTCTCTAAATTCAGAAGCAAAAGCCAGGCCATAAGCGGTACTTCTATAGTTCGACAAAGTATCTTGTATTCACAAGTGTTATAAAATATTTTAGCACACATTTTTAAGAAATGGGTTTTTTCACCAGAAATACTGTGTATCTTGTGATAATGACTAATGAAGGTAGAAATCAGAGCTGGTCCTGAGTAAAGTATGAAAATATTTGAACACTTAGACATAGCTTCATTTTTTTTTTTTTGGCATGGGAATCACTTGTCTTTTTTTTTTTTTTAACATTTTATTAGGGGCTCATACAACTGTTATCTCAATCCATACACACATCAATTGTGTAAAGCGCATTTATACATCGTTTCTCAAAACATTTTCTCTCCATTTAAACCCCCGACATTAGGTCCTCATTTTTCCCCTCCCTCCCTGCTCCCCCCTCCCGCATGAGCCCTTGATAGTTTATAAATGGGTATTTTGTCATATCTTGCCCTGTCCGATGTCTCCTTTCATCCACTTTTCGGTTGTCTGTCCCCCAGGGAGGAGGTCACACACAGTTCTATGTAATCGGTTCCCTCTTTCCTACACATTCTCCCTTTACCCACCCTGTTTTGCCACTCACACCACTGGTCCTATAGGGCTCATCCGTCCTGGATTCCCTGTATTTTCAGTTCCTATCTGTACCAGTGTACATCCTCTGGTCTAGCCAGTCTTGCAAGATCGAATTCGAGTCATGGTAGTGGGAGCGGGGAGGAAACATTTAGGAACTAGAGGAAAGTTGTATTTCTCATCATTGTTACATCGCACCCTGACTGGCTCATCTCCTCCCCGAGACCCCTCTGCAAAGGGATCTCCAGTGGCCTACTAATGGGCTTTGGATCTCCACTCCGCACTCCCCCCATCATTCACTATGGTAAGATTTTTTGTTCTGATGATGCCTTATACCTGATCCCTTCGATACCTCGTGGTTGCATAGGCTGGCGTTTTTAAGGTGACTGAACCTGTCAATTCTATGAAGTAGCCTTACTACAATGCTAAGTAAGTTATGCAGGGTCTTATTCGACGTAAATGGAAGTGTTCATTCTTGCCCAGGCTCTCCTTACTTGTATCTCAAAAAGCACAGGGAAAAAGTCACGGCTAAGTTGAAAGTTACATGTGTTCTCTAAGGGAGCCTCTGTTATTGTTCTGTGTTGATGACGACAAGCATAGCGAGCCCACGTGGCAGAACAGAACTGCCCCCATGGGATTTTTCTAGGCCACAATCTTGATGGGAGCAGATAGCCAGACCTTTCTCCCACAGAACATCCGGTAGGCTCAAACTGCCCATGCTGCAGTCAGGAGCCAAGTGCTTACCTAGCTAGTGCTTAGTGCTTACCTAGCTAGTCCCACTTACTGCACCTTTCTCACTTAGTACACTCAGTTTGATAATACGTGTTTCAAGAATATTATTTTCAACATCAGTCTTAGCTATAAAACTCCGTGCCTTCTAAATTCTTTGATAAATCAAAATACAATCTGCACAAAACAATATTTCTACCCCTCCTAATTTATATCTTACTTTGTATCCTTTCTCCCCCCCCAGTTCTGAGTTTCTTGCAGTGGTTAGCTTTTTGTGACCTTTCAAGTATGATATAACTTCACAATCATGCATGAAATAAGAAGGTGAGGAAAATAAATATCTTTATTAATCAAAGTTAATGTGGCTATATTCAATCACATTCAAACCACCAGGAAAACTTAATTGGTCACTCAAAAATAACTTGATCTTTTCAAACGAACTTATTTTAACTAAATATATCTATATGAAAATCTGGGGGGGGGGAAGTGCTCAGAGATGTTGTCATAAATTTAATTTTATCTAAGTTCAAGTACACTTATACACATTCTTGAACTCAATGAGTTTAAAAGCAGTTTATTAATATTCTTAATATTTCACAGGGGTGTGATAGAGCAGTGTGAGGGAATAAGTAAATGGGACTCAGACTTTATCCAAAATGTCAAAGCATCCAATGCAAACCACAAATGCAAACAAAAAAGTTGAAATGTTAGAAATCCTCCAGGCACATCATGTTAAAGAAGCTTATCTTTTAAAGTGAAACTGGGACCCTCTGAAGAACTGTTGCCAAATAAACAGCGTTTTTATACTTTCTTGCCATTGTTAACAAGAATTACTTGCAGCCACAATTAAGAAAATAATCCAGTCAAGCTATGAACAGGATGAAAGTACAAAAAAACAGACTACCAAATGGACGTGTTTATTCACTCGTACTCAGTAAGCAAATATTGAAAGTTTAGCTTTATTGTTAGCATATTTTATTATTATAACATATTATTAGCATATATCTATTATTATAATATATAATATCTTTATTATATATTCCATTATAATAAGTATAACATAGGTATATGTTATAATGCATGATTATACTATGTATTTTCACGAATACAAAATAAAGAGTATTAAATATTGTAAATGATTATGAAGTAGAACTATTTAATTCATCATCAAATGATACATTAGTATCAAAACACCTACATTTTAATTAAATCTAAAGAAATGTCTCTATACCCCAAAATATTCTATTCTAAAATTTACTGAAAGTCAAGCATAAACTGAAAGACTATCGGCATTTTTAAGATATGGTAACATCCTAAGAGAGAACATTTTTAGAGAAAATAAAAACATATATACAAATTAATTCATTTCCTGGCTGGTGAAACAACTTCAGAATTATTCTTGTACTTATGGACATCTTAAGATTCTTAATCTTAATGAACATGTCAACTTTGCAAAGATTATTTTACTACTGAGTGAGTACTCCAAATTAGACTATAATCTTGAAGGACAAATAAAGACACCGGCAACACTTGTAAGATTTTTTTCCCACTAAGCATCTTGTCAGGACCAAGAACTGATAAATGCAGGGATGCAAAAAATAAAACTGACATTTTTAAAAGGCATTTATGATCTAGTATAAAGTCTGGATAATCTTGCACCTACCAACTATAAATCTACAATTATCAACTAGATTAATTCATTCAGCTTTGACAATATATCTGGGACATCTCATTTTTTATAGGATCCCCCTAACACAGAAAAGGAATAGTATAGAGCAGAAATTAACTTAGTTATGATTGCACAGCTAATTATAGACAGAAATACAATTTGAACTCAAATCTTCAGATGATACATCTAATGTTATGCCACACTATCAGATAACTGCTTCTAACAATTATCGGTTAAAAAAATCAAGTCATGAGTAACTCTTTTTGTTTGAAAGAAGTAAACATCTTTGGGATTTTTAAGTAAACTTAAGTGACATAAATAATTTTATGATAAAATTAACACTATTTAAACTTGAAGAATTTAGAATTAGTTGGAGTTAATAAAATGTACATTAAAGAATTAATTCAAAAGCCCCAGAGCATTATAAGGATTCAGAATTACAATGTGGAACAAATGTAACGAGCAGAAATCAAAAACTTTCATATGCTGGACAGCCTTGGTACAAGAAATTGCGGGACAAAAGAAAACATTAATACTAGAGAATACATTGATGTATGGATGGATTGTGATAAGAGTTGTATGAGCCCCTAATAAAATGATTAAAATAAAATAAAATAATAGAGAATACAAAATATCAAAGATTACACATGTTTTCATAAAATACATAACAGCATAAAACTTTAAAACCATATGAAATTATATACCATGTTCAACAAAGGTATCAATGATATCATAGAGATAACACTTTTCCATAAATCAATGTGTAAATTTAATTAGTTAAAAATTAAAATGCTGCCATATGTTTAAAGCACGTCACTTTGTGGTGAAGTGAAATTAATTACTTTTAACTTTTTTTTCTATGTATCTATAGCTTCCACCAAATGATTGGGTGGGACCATTGAAATAAGGTTTAGTAGACTCAGGGACTAGCCAGTCTTGCCACTCCCCTGTGAATGAAATAGAAGAAAAATTGCCAGGACCATCAAGAACGAATATCCACCCTTGGGGGGGCCTGTAAGATTTCTATTTGAAGTGACAGGAGCATTAGACATCAGGCCACTGAGAACAGAGACCATGGGTCTGTGCAACGGAGCAGCAGGTTGGCATCTTTGGCCGATGGACGCTGAGGCCAAGGGACTGCAGCAGTGAACTGTTGTGAGCCAGAGGTAGACTGGGCTAATGGCTGATAAGAAGTGCTACTATGCACCAATGACTGTATCATTCATATTTTTTGATCATGGATTATGGTAACGTGTTACCTTCCCTAGTAAACTCAAAACTCACTGCTGATTCATAGTAATTCTATAGAGAAGAAGAGAACTGACTGATCCTGTGGGTTTCGATAACCGTAATTCTTGAAGGCAAGAGAAAGCCTCATATTTCTCCTCTGGAACACCTGATGTGTGTTCCATGTGACCCATGAACCTTGTAATTAGAAGTAATAGACGAAAGAAACCAACCGCCATACAGTCGATTCTAACTAAGAGTGACCGTATGCATGGCTTCCGAGGCTGTAAACCTTTACAGCAGCTGACCACCTCATCTTTCTCCCTCGGAGCAGCCGGTGGGTTTGAGTCACCAACTTGTGGTGAGCATCCAACTAGTACTCAAAAGTGATGCTTGGACTCTGAATGAACAATAAAGATGCTATTATAAATAAATGTGTTCTGCATGTTTCACAACAAATGAATAGAAGATCAATACCAGTAGGTGATAGGTAATAGATAGATAGATGATAGAGAGATAGATGGTAGAGAGATGATAGATAGATAGATAGATAGATAGATAGATAGATAGATAGATGATAGGTAGGTAGATAGATAGATGGATAGATGATAGATAAATAGATAGATAGATAGATGATAGATAGGTAGGTAGGTAGGTAGGTAGGTAGGTAGGTAGGTAGGTAGGTAGATAGATAGATAGATAGA
>NW_022103918.1:10601368-10617641 GCF_000313985.2 Echinops telfairi
TAGATAGATAGATAGATAGATAGATAGATAGATAGATAGATAGATAGATAGATGTTTGTTTGACACCTGCACCGTGGCTACATGGGAAAAAAGACCATGAGGTCTGCTCCCGTAATTATGAGATCCTAGAAAACTCTGTGAGGACAGATCTAGTCTGTCACATGGGTCACCAGGAGGCTAAGCGAGCCCAAGTGCACTGAACAGCATGTTTCTCTTGAGATCAAGGTCCTTCTACTTCCATGAAGTGGAAGAGTCTGGGAAACCTACACAGGCTGATCTACCGGTCCTATGGGATCACTATGAGTTATCGTCCACTGGAGGTTCCTTACTTTGGCTAAGCTTTAAATTTGAATGTTTTACTTGCATCAAATATCTTCTCTTGTTTTTACTTTTCACAGTGAAAACAACATACACCAGAAAGAAGCTAGTTTACCTATTTAGGTATGAAAAGGAGAAGCGAGATCAACTCAAAAGTTTGTGGAAATATTCCCATATCTTTAAATTCTACTTCTCCACAAACTTTTTGAAAGTCCCTTCTACATGAATACAATCTGTATTGGAAGACACTCTGGCAGTCTATAACAAAATTAAACATGGGCAGAGAGAGAGAGAGAGAGAGAGAGAGGCACACATTGTATACATTTCCATTAGATAAAAAACCTAAGAAACAGGGTATCCACCTAAGGAATTGCATCTGAAAATATATATCAAATGAATTCACACTCCAGGAAAAATGCCACAAAAGTTAGAATTTTTTAAATGTCTGAAGATTTCAAGGGGGGTGGGTGGAGATTAGCTATTGCTTTCATAACATCACATAAATTCCCTCCTTATTAATTTTATCATGACAAAAATATGTAACTACGATTTCTGTTAGATTTCCTCATGGTCTAGATGCTACTCTATGAGGCAGTCCCTGCCATTTTGAGGGTGCTTAAAGTGAGCAATATGCAATTGCCCATTGTCCTTTTCTTCCAGTACAAATCATTTAAGTCTTATTTTCAATCTAAAAATATTCCGTTTATATCTCTCTGTTGATAGATTTTCCTGTTGCCTTATTTCAAGGTTCTGGAGAAATCATTAGTGACATTATTCCAAGGGCTGAACCTCATAAACAACCCGAACATTTTGATTCACTGAAAAAGCAACCCACAATTCACTGAAAGAAAATTCAATGAGGATCCTCTCCAACCAAACAGTCCATGCAAATAGAGAGAAGCCAATGATTTCCCCTCATCCCTAGGATGTTCTGGGAGCACAGGTCGAGAACAAAACGCCACCACATATGCTAGAGAGACCCAGTCTTAGAATTCACGAGTAAGTTATTTTCAAAGGATGCATCATAATTACATAAAATATATTCTAATGGATGCATGTAAATATAAAATAGGGCAAATAACCTCCTCTAAATGATTCAAAGAAACATATTTTAAAATGTGTTTATTTAAACATATTCTAAAAGTAAGTTAATTAAAGAAATAGATAGGTATTCCACTGGCATGCTGATCAAGCACAGGAGAAAACAAGAAATGCTGCCCCCTAAGCTTAAGACTAGTTGTTAAAAACGAAAATGAATCATCAGTTATGTTCTATTACTTTAAAAACTGTCTAAAAGAGTGTCTTGTCTATGCCGAATACATGCAATCATATTTCAACAAATATTTGAAGCTCTTCCTACATACTCGTAGCTTAAGAAATTATAAAATCATATTGGATTCTAAAACTTATCCTTGACACTTGAGTCTGACATATCTATCCAAGAGCAAACTTCAGCATGGACTAACAAGACCAGGCAATTAAACAACCTGACTTTCAGAGCAATATCAGAGTGGTACTCAATAATATGACAGAAACTGATGTATGTGGGTCTCACATGCATGAACGCATGACGGAAGTTTGCAAAAACTCAAAGATTTTTAAGTCATTTTTTTGTGCAAGAGGTAAACACCTTTTAAGTAAGCATTCTGCAAATAAAATCACCCTATAATAAGCTAGTTGTTACTTGTTTATTTAAAAAACATAAAATGCCTAAAGCAATGTTCTCAATCTTTCAAGACTTAGAAAACTTTCTCAAAAAAGGAAAAGGAAAAACAAAGAAGAAGAAAAATAAAATAAAGAAACAGACCGCGTGTGTGTGTGCACGCACACGTGCGTTTGGAGTGAAGTTGGGGTAGAATCACATTCTCCCGAGCCTCTCACTGTTCAAAGCATCTGTTTGGAAGCATCAAGTGAAGTACTCTAAACGGCTATGGAAACGAATTAAGGCAGTGGTTGTCAGCCTTCCCAATGCCGCGGACCTTTAATACAGTCCTCATGTTGTGATGACCCCCTACCATAATATTATTTTCATTGCTTCTTCATAACTGTAATTATGCTATTGTTAGGAATCGGGCGACCCCTGTGAAAGGGTCATTCAACCCCCAAAGGAGTCGTGACCCACGGGTTGAGAACCGCTGGTGCAGGTGTGCGTGTCACTCACTGATGTGGAGCCGATTCTGACTCATAGCTACGATGTAGGCCAGGGTAGAACGGCCCCTGTGCGTTTCCAAGACTGGGAATTTTTAAGGGAATAGAACCTTAAGAAGTTCTATGCTGAGCAGATGGTTTTGAACTGCTGACTTTGCAGTTAACAGCCCAACATATGACCATTAAACCACGAGGGCTCCTTAAGATATATGCATAGGGAAGTAAATATTAAAATATTTGTAATTATACACATATATTTTATAGCAGATAAATAAAATACCTTCTATTAGTTATCACATATTTGGTTTTTTCCTAAATCTATTACTGTTTTATCATCCCAAATATGTTATGATTGGTAATTACCACCACATGTGAAATATTACACATATATTCCTTATAATTACCCATATCATACTCCCTTTATTTACTGATGCATGAGGTCACCATGAATCAAAATTCCCTTGTGGCAATTTTTTTTTCACTCCGTAACGATCCTGGTCAGAATATCCATCTCAAAGTCATTAAGAATGTTGCACTTCCTTTAAAGGCACATTTCAGTCCAAAGTAGCATGTCCGTAAGTGTATTCACAGGTTAACATCTTCCTCTAGGCTAATCTTATACATGGAAGGTAACATAATACAAGCTCCAGAAACCAAATCAAACTTACTGCTATGGAGTCAAATCCCACGCAAAGTGACCCTATAGTACCCGGAAGAACTGTCTCAGTGGGTTTCCAAGACTGCAACTCCTTACAGAGGTGGAAAGCCTCGTCTTCTCCAATAGAGCATCTGCTGACTTTGAATGCCAGATCTTGCCATTAGTAGGCCAATAAGTAAACACTATGCCATTAGGGCTCTTGTAGAAAAGATTATTAATTGTTTGGATATATATAAAGTCTACCATAACAATGAATGGTTCCCTATGATTGCCATATACTCTATCACTGCTATTCATATAAGTAATATACCAGGGAATGTAGCACTATCATTTACTTCACTGTTTAAGTTCCTCAAATAAAAAGTCCCTTTATTTATTTTAAATAGAAATGCGCACCATGCACATAAATATACATGTATTGATATCTGAATATCTATAACACTAACAATATATGTATATGTTTCCACTAAGTCCATCTTGAGAAACAAATCTCAGCCAGTAACCTTGGTACCAGAAAACTAGAAGTCTAAACTTGCATTGCAGAGAACGAAGCTTAAAGCAACTGCCCCAATAGGATAACCTTCAAGAGGATACAGGGAGAGTGGAAAGTTGCCTGGTTCCGCAGCTTTAGCACAAAACACCACCCACTAAGGGGCAACAGGATCATCCTCCGGTAACTACCTGCGGATTGTCCATCTTGTGCAGACCATGAATCTTGACCAGAGCCTTTACCTGGAACAAGTGGCCAGGGACATCCCATGTAGCCTGGCCACTAAGTGTGATCCATGGTGGCCTCTACCAAAATGTTGGTGGGGCTGGCTGACTTCCTGCCATTATGTTGTTTGTTGTTAAAGAGAAGCCCAGCTAAGGCCCAACACTGGTAGGCAAACTTTCATATCCTGCCTTAATCAGGCAGTGGCTGGATACTCAGACACAAAGGCCATGTTTCCTCGGCAAATTTACACAGATCTTTGGGACAAGGGTCCATGAACCCACATGGTACTTTGAGTGCAACAGCCACAGGCACTTGGTAGACAGTCAGGTCTCATGACATATCTTTTGACTTAGTCACGCCTTAAAAGTGACTGCCCAGACCCACAGGCAAAGTCAGTCTTAGTAAGTTTCTGCATTGCTTATTACTTGTCAGAGTTTATTTCATTATTTATTTGCGATTTCAAATGAGTGGCAGAATGCCATTTCCAAGGACACAGTCAGTTCTTTAGAGCTGAGCAGTAGGAAGGTAGGGGAATATGAGATAGTAACCAAGATTTCTTAGAGGAAAACCTAATTTTGAAAGAAGTACGGTAAAGCATTAAGGAGTGTACTAAGCACCAGCCTATGCCGACATGATCACTGAAGGCAAAGCAGGTGCATAAGCAAATGTGGTGAAGAAAGCTGATGGTGCCTGGCTATCAAAAGATAAGAGTCTGGGATCCTATAGGCCTGAAGATAAACAAGCGGCCATCTAACTGAGAAACAACAAAGCCCACATAGAAGAAGCACACCAGCCTGTGAGATCACGGACCATTGAAAGATCAGGTATCAGGTATCAAACAAACAAATCATAGCATTGTGAATGAGGGGGAGTGCAGAGTGGGGACCCAGAGCCCATCTGTGGGCAATTGGACATCCCCTTGCAGAAGGGTCACTGGGAGGAGACAAGCCAGTCAGGGTGCAGAGTAGCAATGATGAAACATACAATTTTCCTTTAGTTCTTGAATGCTCCCTCCCCCCCGCCCCCCCACTATCATGATCCAAATTCTACATTACAAATCGGGCTGGACTGGAGGACGTACACTGGTTCAGATAGGAACTGGAAACACAGGGAATCCAGGACAGATGATCCCTTCAGGACCAGTGGTGAGAGTGGCGATACTGGGAGGGTGGAGGGAAGGTGGGTTAGAAAGGGGGAACCGATTACAAGGATCTACATATAACCTCCTCCCTAGGGGAAGGACAGTGGAGAAGTGAGTGAAGGGAGAAGTTGGATGGTGTAAGATATGGCAAAACAATAATAATTTATAAATTATCAAGTGTTCATCGGGGAGGGGGAGCAAGGAGGGAGGGGAAAAATGAGGAGCTGATAACAAGGGCTCAAATACAAAGCAAATGTCTTGAGAATGATGAGGGAAACAAATGTACAAAAGTGCTTGACACAAGGATGTATGTGTGGATTTTGATAAGAGTTGTACAAGCCCCCAATAAAATGATTTATTTAAAAAAAAAAGAAGTGTGCTAAGATAAATGACCTATTCTGAACCTTTCTTGTTTGGCCTCCCAGACAAGGGGGCAGATCAAGTTTGCAGGCGTTTCTATTTTGAAAGAAGTTCAAAGACTGGAAATGTTATAAATTGATTATTATCACAAAAATATAAATAAATACATGTCACATTAGAGTGAATTCAAATTAAGTTGATTGAAATAAAATATTCCAATTGGCTATAGGTGAGATTAAAGAAATACATCCCCCCTAAAACTATATTTAAGTAGTCAGTAAAGTTAAATCTCATTAAGTTTATTACCAAATAGACTGATTTCTATACTGTAACCTTGACACTTTATATAGTTAGAAGTCAAAGCAAATTTTTTCATAACACATAAAAAGTAGTGACTACACAGTTATGATAGAGATATATTGATTGAGGTATGTGCCAAGACTTCAGAAGCAATATATAATATAGTGAAAGAGCAAACATCTAATGTGTCAAGTCAATGGACCTATATTTAAAGTGAAATTTTGCCCTGTTCCTTCTCTGATCCTCAATTGCATCATTTTTAAACTTGGGTAGATTACAATACCGACTTTGGAAAGAAAAGCATTGTAATGTTCTACCTTAAATTCTTTGCAAATTTTAAAATGTTACATGTGGTACCAGTTATTAGAGCAAATACTATATTGCATACAAACTTAGTAGTACATAATTGTAGTACATAAAACAGGGTCACACACTCCTAAAAACCAACGACCCTTACGTTTCATACCAATGAACGGTATTTCCTTTGGGTGAGTTTGTGAAGCCAAAAAGAACAATAAGATGCTTTAGAGCAACCGTATGGATGCCTAGCTCCAATCATTTTCAGATTTTTTATATTGTATACTGTGCATACCATGCAAATCAGAGTTGTCTCTAACCATAGGAAAGAGCCAAGAACTTTATGATTCTAAATAAGAGTATTTAAACACTTCATTTTATTATAGGATTCATATGATATATAGCATAAGCATAGACACACAATAAGGAAATGAATCTGAAAAGTCAACACTAGGTGGGTCCATAGTAATGAAGTGAGCATTTTAAATTGTAATGTGAAAAAATGTGACTGCTTTAAACAGATGCCTTACAGCTCAAAAAATCAAATGGACAAAATGAAAAGCTCAATCACATATACACATAATTTTTAAAATTCTTTAAAGGCAATAAATGTATATAAATAGGACATTTAAAAATTAACTTAATATGTGAATATTTAAGATTGTTTCTTAATCGAGTACCTTCATATAGAGAAAACATTTTTTCATAAAACTATACAGTGTACAGTAAAAATGGGAAGACAGACAAAATATTATAATTTAAAATTTACTTAGGATAATAGTTTATAGGTTCCCACATTAAAAAAAAAACTTTTCTGATTAAGTGAAACACTTAAAATATACTTATGATTTCACAGTAATTTTAATCCACTAGGTATAACAAAAATACTGTATTTTTATTTCTGCAATAAAATATCATGGTGTGATGAGAACTATGTAAACAACAGCAAAGATTTAAATACAAGACAAGGTCATTTAGATATACGATAATTGAGATCTGAAATCCTTATTAATCTCATAATATTAATTGAAAATTAAAATAATAATTTAGGATAAACAGTTCTATTATAGTTTCTGGATTTCCTGGTTTGCATGTTTCTAATTAGATTAAAATAAATAATACGACGAAGTTCAGTTTGTGAGTGAAAATAAGCTGATGTGAGTCTCTTCAAACTCGTGATGTTATGTGCACAACGGCAAACATTTCCTGGTCTTGTGCTACCTTCAAAGTCTCTGGCACGTTCCAGTCCGTCGCTGAGGCTATTGTACCGCCCAACCCTCTCACCTAGGGATCCCTTGTCCTCCGTGGTTTTCTACTTAAGCAAACATGACATCCACCTGCAGTGTTTGATTCTTCCCAATGATGTATTCAATGGAAGCATTTCAGGCAATATATTGAAGTCCATAACATTTTCATTTTGCTAGTTTTCAGAAGTAGATCACCAGGTCTTTGTTCCCAATCTGCCTTAGCCTAAAATACTGGTGGTACATTATGTCCACATCCCAGCAACAAGCCAGTCATCAGGTACAAGACCCTGGATTTGCAGAGAGGATGAGAGTAGCTTACATATATTGAGTGCTTACTAAGTATGAAACAACTATTATAAGAACTTTGCATTCATTAGCTCTTCTCTCAACTCTTTAAAGCAGACCCTATTTTTTTTTTTTAAGTATTATCCTCATTATATAGATTAGGGTGCAAAATCAGAGGTATTAAGTAATCCTGCCAAAGGTAAGAAATACTCAGCTGATGACAGAATTTTCACTGCATCCATCTTTTGACATTATCCATCTCTTTAGTTCTTACTGTTTTCTGACACCCTTTCAGTTAAACTTCTTGAAAAGGGTTTTTCCTCCACCTGCTGTTATCACTTAATCAACCTGCATTCAGTTCTCAATGCAATGTAGTTTGGCTGTCACCTACACACTGTACAATCCAACCTTTGATTTGCAAGGTTAACTATAACCTTATGTTACTAAATAATACAACTCGACAGTTCTTATAATACTTTATCTTAGCTACATAGCCCAACCTAAATTTCATCAAGTTGATTCCAACTAAAACAACCATTCACAGGGTTTTTGAGCCTGTATATCTTTACAAGAACAGACAGCCTCATCTTTCCCCCAAAGAACAGCTGGTGGGTGTGAACCACCAACCATGCAATTAGCAGCTCAACACCTAATCCACAGCACCATCAGGGCTCCTTCTCTGTAATTCCAGTATGGCATACACTTCATTTTTGAACCTACTTCTCTGCTGCTTCTTGGGGTTATTTTGACTCTTTTCTTTCAATGATTTCCCCTAGTCTGGGGATATCTTCTTACTCTTCCCTTTATCATCAGATGCTAACACTCAAATTATTGTTTTGAATACCATCAATATGTCAAGAAAGCTCTATTGACGTGCACGTGGTTTGCACTCAATAACCAACCAAGAAGTTGGAAGTTCAAATCCATCCATCACTGCCTTGGAAGGAAAACTCAATAATCTGCTTCTCTAAAATTATAGCCATTGAAAAGACCCTGGGATCACATGAGTTAGAATCCACTGGACAGCCATCTGGGTATTTTAAGATTCTAAAATAATATTTCTGCATTAGATCCTTCTATTTTTATATTTTCTCCTGAATTTCCTAAATGTATCTCCCAACTCAATACATCCCAAAGTAAAGTCATTACCACTCAATTTTCTATCCCTGATTTTTCTAACATAATGAATCGTGTTAAAAACCTAGAAGTCCGTTATCTTAACAACTTCCTCTCCCTTACTCAACTAAAAGTCGGTTATTCACTGGCATGCTTACCTGAAATATCAGTAGCTCAACACCACCAAGTGCTTCATTTCAGAAAGATGAGGTTTTCTAATCCCCAAATGATTTACCATTTCAAAAATCCACAGGAGCAGTTCTACTCTGCCATATATGGCCACCAAGAGTCAGAATCTACTCAATGGCAGGTACGTTTTTTTTGTTTGTTTGTTTACCATGTAATATTTTATTGAAAAAGTATACCACAATATTTTTTTTATCAATATTGCCCTTGATAGGTATTTGGTTTATTCCTAGCTAGTTCTTTTTTAAAAAACATTTTATTAGGGGCTCATACAACTGTTATCCCAATCCATACACACATCAATTGTGTAAAGCGCATTTGTACATCATTCTCAAAACATTTTCTCTCCACTTAAACCCCCGACATTAGGTCCCCGACATTTTCCCCTCCCTCCCCGCTCGCCCCTCCCTCATGAGCCCTTGATAGTTTATAAATTGTTATTTTGTCATATCTTGCCCTGTCCGACGTCTCCCTTCACCCACTTTTCGGTTGTCTGTCCCCCAGGGAGGAGGTCACATATAGTTCCTTGTAACCGGTTCCCTCTTTTCTTCCCACTCTCCCTTTACCCTCCCTGTTTCGCCACTCACACCACTGGTCCTGTAGGGCTCATCTGCCCTGGATTCCCTGTATTGTCAGTTCCTATCTGTACCAGTGTATATCCTCTGGTCTAGCCAGACTTTCAAGGTCGAGTTCGAGTCATGGTAGTGGGAGCGGGGAGGAAACATTTAGGAATTAGAGGAAAGTTGTATTTCTCATCATTGTTACATCGCACCCTGATTGGCTCATCTCCTCCCGGAGACCCCTCTGCAAGGGGATCTCCAGTGGCCTACTAATGAGCTTTGGAACTCCACTCCGCACTCCCCCAATCATTCACTATGGTAAGATTTATTTTTTCTGATGATGCCTTATACCTGATCCCTTCGACAACCCGTGGTTGCATAGGCTGGTGTGCTTCTTCCATGTGGGCTTTGTTGCTCCTGAGCTTGATGGCCGCTTGATTACCTTCAAGCCTTTAAGACCCCAGATGCTATACTTTTTGATAGCCGGGCACCATCAGCTTTCTTCGCCACATTTGTTTATGCACCCATTTGTCTTCAGTGATCCGTTTGACACCTCGTGTTCACACAGGCTGATATGTTGTTCCATGTGGACTTTGTTGCTTCTGAGCTAGATGGCCGCTTCTTTACCTTCAAGCTATTAAGACCCCAGATGCTATATCTTTTGATAGCCGGGCACCATCAGCTTTCTTCACCACATTTGCTTATTCCCCGCTTTGTCTTCAGCGGTTGTGTCAGGAAGGTGAGCATCATAGAATGCCAATTTAATAGAAGAAAGTATTCTTGCGTTTAGGGAGTACTTGAGTGGAGGCCCAATGTCTTTCTGCTACCTTAATACTAAACCTATAAATGTAGGCTCATAGATCTATTTCCCCATCCTCATATAAATATATTTGCATATGTACATGTCTTTATCTAGACCTCTATAAATGCCCTTTTCCTCCAAGCTCTTTCCTCTATTTCCCTTGATTCTCCTCTTGTCCCACTATCATGCTCAGTCCCCACCGGGATTTCAGTTCTTTTCTTTTATCTTTTAATTATTTTAGATCATTGCAATGGTTCAATGGTTAAGTGTTACCAACCAGCCACCCAGCCACCACACAGGAGAAAGGTATGGAAGGATGCTTGAGTAAAGGTTTAAAGCCTTGCAAAGTTTATGGGGCCATTAAATTCTACCTACAAATTTGCTAAGAGTCAGATCGATTCAATAGCTTACAACACCATGCCTATAAACTCTTCACATTTCTATTTAAATTCATTCTCTCAGAGTAATTTTTCTCTGCCCTCCAGACCAAGCTAGGTTGGCCTGATTTTCATAGTTTGGCCTAGGTTATCAACCTATTTTTATTCTGCTATTTATTTTAAGGGTTAAAAGTACAGCATTGTACATTTACAGAGGGTCCATGTATGGAGTGTCTGAGGATGTAAATCTTCACAGGGCTGGAGAAAGCCTCCTTTTCATCCAAGGAGCCACTGGTGGGTTTGGCCTACTGACCTAATGGTTGGGTACTAGCCCAATATAGAACATATGTGGACATATACTCACTGCCATCAAGGCAATTCTAACTCATAGTGACCCTATAGGGCAAGATGGAACAGCACCTGTGAGTTTCTGGGACTATAACTCATATGGAAGTAAAAGGGAAATGCTTAAAAATCCCATCTGAACAAAAGTAAATGAGCCCCCCACATTGCATTTTTAAACAACTGTTGCATAAAAACCCTCTCTGAATCTTCCTTTATTGTTTTCTTTTCTATTACCAACTCAGTCCAATAACCATGGAGGCAAACTCTAATTCGTAAGGTGGATTTGATGTACCGATATGTACAAAACAAACAAAAACTAAAACTAAGTCAGGATTAGGTATATATAGACCAAATAATTAATTAAGTAATTCAGTATGGCCTTGTTTATCTTTCATCAATCCAAGTGTAGGATTCTTGTTTCTTTTATGTGTTCTTTTTAAAATTTGTATTTCCCTTTGTTTTACATTTCATTTTCATTTCTCAGTTTGTTGGTAGCTTGGTTATTCTGAACTATGGTCTGTTTTGTCTTTATTGCAGTCATTAGTGCCCTGCTAGGAATCAGTTGTGTTAGGATGTTTATAGATCTACTGATAGAAGGGCAGTGGAATATCATGGCTCCACAGTGGGCTGTAGAGTCAGTCCATCAGGGTTCACATCCTCCCTCTGCCACTAATTAGTCACTCTTTGTGTCTCAGTTTTCCCAGCTGTAAAGTGAGCTTAGTAATAATGTCACCTACTTGATGGGGTTATTTTAAAGATAAAAATCAATGAATATGTATAAAGTACTTAGAGCTGTGGCTCGCACATAATATGCACTATACTAGTTTTCCCTATGGATAAGATCAAAACGAAGTCAATAGTCTCTTACTCAGATTTGTATTTAAGACCCCATGCTACTTAATTGGACAATAGAATATCCTACAAGTGGCTTGCATGTAAAATTCTGATGGAATAATTATAACTAGTATGTATATTCTTTCCAACTATAAACATTAGTCAGAAACATAGTGTAACTCATCTTAGGTCTAGCAATGGAGGAAAATGTAATATTGATTTATATAGTGTAAATTTCTAAATTTAAATGGCAACAATTTTTTAAAAATTTGTCCATCTTGAAAAGGTTTATTTCAAAATAAACGTGGGTAAATTTAACTATACATATGCATATATGTGAGTGTGCAGGTATATCTTTAGATACTTCTAAAGTACTATTTTATTAAATAAGGGAAAAGCAAACAATGCAGAAGTTCTATTTGTAATTAAATAACCCTAAATCTCATTTTATTTAGATTGTAGTGGACTACCAAAAGAACAAACATCTGTCTTGGAATAAGTACAACCATCATGCTCCTTAACAGCAAGGGTGGCCAGACTTCCTCTCACACACTTTGGGCATATGATCAGTAGAGACCAGTTCCTGGAAAAAGACACCCTATTTGATGAAGTACAAGCAAAAAGAGGAAGATCCTCAATGAGATGGACGGACTCTGTGGCTGCAAAGATGGGCTCAAACCTAGCAAGAGTCGTGAAGACGACGCAAGAGAAGGCCGTGTTTCCGTCTGCTGCGCACGCGGTGGACAGCAGTCACATCGGATGCCAGGGCAGTAGCAGCAGTAACAACTACAGGAACAACTGACAGCAACAGCAATAACTCCACGTTTGCCAAAATCTGTACGAATTAAACACCAAACCGTCTGATAAGTGGGAAAATTAAATAGTTTCTCCAATTATTTTCCATCTCTTACAGACCATATGCTTAATAATTGTATGAGGTCAATACTATTTTGAAAATGTAAAAGCAAAGGGAGGTAAGCAGAATAGAAACATAAGAGGCAAACATTGCAAAGAAAGAAGTTAGAAGAAATAATACTCAATTTTTATATGATAATTTCTATTTAAATTCTATAATAATAGCCTGTCATATATTAAAATGCCCTATTTATTGTGACGGACGTGTGCATTTAACTTTGCTACACCAAACCAAACTTATTGTCAGCAAATTTGTTCTGATTAATGAAGACTTTATATAGCAGGGTACAACTGTGAGTTCTTAAGGCTGTAGATGAAATCTTTATAAGTATACCGAGGAGTTCAACCAGAAAGGAAATGTTTTGAAAATGATGGTGGCAGCAATTGCACAATTATGCTTGATCTAATTGAATTATGGGTTTCTATAATATCTGTAAGACTTCCTTATAAAGTGATTTAAAGTCGCCCTTATTGAGCAGTGGGTGGTTTCAGACTGCTGACCCTGCAGCCCAAAGCATAACCACTACTGGATCATGCTCCACACCTAAGGACACACTGTGAAATAACCTTAAGCTCATTTGTGGATTCAGAACATTCGTAGATGAGAAATGAAGAAAATAGCAGGAGAAAGAAGATTTATATTAATGAACTAGTTGTCACTTATGACATATTCTGAATTAATTGGAGCAAGAGTAGTTTTTTCCAGTATTTCATTGAGGTAATCTACATCGCATAGGAAGACAGCAGAAAAGAGGTAATAAAAGAAAATAACTGTGGATTGGGGGGCCTCCACTAAAATGATGTGCTAGTCCCCCATTTCCCCCCATTCCCACCACCCACCCAAACACACACATACAAACCAACTAGAGCTGTGGGACCGGGAGTTTGGGAAACAGAAATGCGTCTAAAACGAGTCAGGCAGGAGAGGCCACGGTGCATAAAGGGAGGTTGAAAGTGATCTAGACAGGCTCGGCCTGATTATTTATTCATTCCAGAGCATCCCTGCACTTCAAGTGAAAATCAAAACTACAAATGCTGTTCTTGTCCCTCGGAACCAGAAGCCCTCCACATAGTGATCGCTAACCTCGTTAGGACCACAGTCCAACTAATTTGTGGATTAAACAGGCTTTGCGGGGCTGTCCTCGTTAGGCACACACAGTACATGGCTTTATTTCTGTATGAAAATGCGTTGTGAATTCTGACTTCCAGACAAACACCTGGAAACAACCTGTTCACAAGTCTGAGACAGCTTGCACACTGTGTGTTTTTAGATTTAAGAAGTCGAATGACTACTTACTGGTTAAAATGGTATTAGGCCATATGATTCCTATAACTATTATTAATCTTCAATAAATTATGTTGAAGTAAGTAACCAAAGATGTGCTGATTTAATTTATACCTCTGTAAAGTATTCCTGGTAAATTTCCAAGAACAGCTTGACATGATATTTTCAATGTCCCAAAATTTGTCATACAGTAAAGAATCCCATGTTGCAAATTTCAACACTTTTATGTCTTCAATCTTAAATAAAAATGCAGTCTAAATGTAGCCAATATCGAAAGCAAACCAATAAAAACATATCAAAGTTTAAAAACATTTCATTTGATTTATTTTTAATACTGGAAGTAATATGTTGAGATAACGAATAGAAAGCATGTGTGATATTAATAATAAAAAAAACTTACAAATGCGACTGTAGATATGATCTCAAGATCTTCAGAAAATACCAACAAATTTGATTTTTATACATGTCTTTTCCTGAGTGTTCAATGACCATGCTATTATTACTTAATTCTTCATTACCATACACGTTAGAATGGCCAGGGCATATTTGCTTCAACACAAATCATTAGTGATTCTTGCTTTTATCAAACATCTGATCTATAGCCAGTCAAAAGAGAAAACTGAGATTTTTTCTCAATGTAAGTCCATAAACCAAAATAATACTAAATCCTTTGCCTTTGCATTTACTCCAAGCCATGGTGAACCAAAAGGGTGGAACAGAATGGCCCCAAGGGGTTTCTGAGGCAATACTGTATTGAGGTAGCCTGCCCAATTTTTCCCTGCAAGTGGCTAGTGTTTTTGAACTGCTGACTAACGGTTAGCCAAAGAGCACTTAATGACTTTACCAAAGAGACTCCTTTTATTGAATCTGTAGTTAGGTCTAAATTATTTTACTAATTTATTTGAAATTTTAAGCTAGTCAACACTAACCAAAAATGACTTAATACTTGTCTGATCTTTGCACTTCTATAAATGAATTGAAGACATTCTCTCACACACTCTATAATAGGACTTATCACCTTTAGAGACGATCTATAAAAATACAAGTGTTCAGGAAACTTGCACCACCTATCACATCTCTGCTTCCTTCCTCCTTTATGTACTTAGATTTCCCCCTTTAATTCTTGTCAGTACCATTCAGAATTTAAATGATAAACTTAAGTGACACATTTTCTCACTTATCGATTTTAGGCAAATCTACTGACATCTTGCTATGAAAAATTAAACCTCTTATTCACCTTGATTCATTTTATTCGTATTTTCTTTTGTCACTTTATTTAGAACCACCACAAACAAACAAATAAAACAAAAAACAAAACCCTCTGACATTGAGTCAATTGCAACTTATAGTCATGCTATGCAGGGTTTCCCAGGCGGTAAATCTTTACTGGAACAGAGAGTCTCATTGTTCTTCCATGGAGCAATTGGTGGATTTGAACCATAAACCTTGTGGTAGCAGTCCAATGCTTGCTAAACAGTGCCACCAGGGCCTGTTAGGACTGTCATTTGCAATTCTAAAAGTCAAACTAAAACAGATTTATGATTTTGTTGTTTTGGCAACTACTGGACTAAATAAAATCATGGGTCTTGTGGAAAGAAAATTTAAAAATTTTTTCTGTTAGAAATGGAATCTTCCAAACATTGCTGTAGTTGTTAGGCAAGCATTAGCATCTAAGAAATTCTTATTTTATTGCTCACTTCTTGTCATATAGTTACTCTTTGCTCTTATTATTTCTTTAAGGCATACTAGTGGTTCACTAGGTTAAATATTGGTTTGCTAAGCAAAAGGTTGGTGGTTCAAACTCAGCAGTCACTCCTTGGAAGAAAAGTGAATCTGTCTGCTCCCATAAAATGTATCATCTCAGAAGCACTATGGAGCCGTTCTAATATGTCTATGAGTTAGAAAACACATAATTGGCAATATATTTTAATACTTAGATTTGATTATTTGCAATTCATATTATTTTCCCTAAGACTCTTTTTAAAAGTGCTTTTCCCTTCTTGAATAATGTATTAATAGAGAATAAAGTCTCTGAATCACTGACTATTTAGAAACATAGTTTGTCTCAACACATAGTTTTGCTGGTATATAATGCAGCTAACTCTCTCCATTTTCTTCCTGACTTCAAAATTACTGTTTCATTGTCTTTGAAATGAAATACATTATAATTCTGTAATATTCTCATTACTTGAAATATAATACATTACTTTATCAGTGTCTGTCTCCATACCCATGGGGGAGGACAATTTTTAAAATGTCACTAGAATATGTTAACAAGTGGAAATTCCCTTAATGTACCTATATACCAAATAACTACCATCCATATTGGGAAGTAATAGGACCCCTTTTCTTTTACCTTGTACCTATATACCAAATAACTACCA
>NW_022103918.1:10617813-10619167 GCF_000313985.2 Echinops telfairi
CCATATTGGGAAGTAATAGGACCCCTTTTCTTTTACCTCTCCCCTCCTTGTCCTTCACACTTCACTTTATCTGATTTTTGTTTCTGCCTTCTTCTGGGGAGCAGTTAGCTCCTGAAAAAGCCCCTGGGATCATTGGTGGGTAAGCACAACTACAAGGTGTTCCTTTGAAGGCCAGGCCTGAAGAAGAACTAAGCATATTAGTCTCAGGCTGAGCAGGAATCCCTGTCTGCATTATCAAATTAAGGTGTAGAGAACTGGGGGAAGGGTCTTGGGTCTGCACAGACACACCCCTTACATCCTTTCTCTGGTCATACATGGAACAGGGCCAGTGTTGGGCTCTTGAAATGTCCTGATTTCCTAAGGATAAAGTTAGTACCATCTGTTTTTTAAAATTTTGTAACCCTTTGAAATTATTTTAAATTCTTCCTTGTCAGTGACTCCTTCTTGGCTAATACTAGAGAATATTATCTTTCTGTAAACATTTAAATCCCTACTTTTATACTATCTGAACTGTGAGATTGCCAATTTAACATATTTTTACCTCTCTAGTTTGCAAGATGATAAACAACTCTGTTACACTGATTAAGAAATCATGAAAGGTCTAGTCTCTTAACTATAAATAATAAAACACTTGTTTTCTGTCAGGTCAAGTTTTAAAGTGCAGATTGAACTGAAAATTAAAACTGTTAGACAAAAGAGAAATTCCAAAGGCTGTAAATATTATTCATTTCTTATTCATTTATTAGATTGATATATGAAATGTAACTCTACCCTCCAGTAAACCTTTGACTTTAGAAGAAATGTTTAAAGCACAGATTAACTTAATTTCCATGTGAAAGATCGAAGGATGCTAAAGTATTATTCCATTCATTGTTAAAGAAATCTCTGTTGTACAATATACTCAAATTTCAAATAACTTTATCTAAAACCTGCTGTGTAGAAAGGGTTCACCATGAAAGATTAGAGGTTACCAACTTCCATTTTAATCTGAATCTTCTTAATCTAACTCCAAAATTGCATTAGTTTCACAATGTATTATTAATATAGGCATAATTGAGTTCATTTTTAACAGGTTGTTGTTCGCAAAGGTATAGATATATAATTTTAATGATAACAAAATTTAATGAAATAATTTTTAAAACTCTAATGTTGGTTGTGATTTTTAGTTAAATTTAAAATTGATTGGAGAGAATTAAAACATGGCCAGCAACAACACTGACATTTGCTTGAAGAGTCAAATAAAATTGCAAACGCATTAGTCTTCCAAGGAATTCATAACACAATTAGGTTCTTGTTCAATACTTGAAATCTTTTTGGAATCCTAATTAAAAATAAATGAGGATTTATACACAGA
>NW_022103918.1:10620149-10621421 GCF_000313985.2 Echinops telfairi
TCTTCCTAAAACTGGATAGATGGCAAACCTATCACTAGAATGTGGAAGAATTAAAGATCTGTAATGCCTCCTACATGGGTGCACCAGACTCTAGTCAAGGTCGTTTCAATGGTCGTATGTGCATATGAAAGCTGAACATCAAATAAGAAAGACCAGGAAACAAGTGATGCATGAGAATCATGATATTGGTGAAGAATACTGAGAGTATCATGGACTAATAGAAGAATGTAACAACCTATTTTTTTGAAGGGCACAGCCAACATGCCCCTTAGAAGTGCAAATGGTAGGACGATGTCTCACACATTTTGGATGTTATCAGGAGAGGCCAGTGCTTAGAGCAGGACCACAAGGGTCAGAGAAAGACAAAAGGCTCTTCAGGAGATAAGATGAATGGACGCCGTGGCTGCAACAACTGGCCTGACCATACCGATTGCTTGAGGCACAGATAGGGTGGGTATGACTCAATGAAGTCGAACAGCAGCACTCTTAAAGGGCACAGACAACCGAGTAGTGACGAGGAGGGAGAATGGAGGCTGCTTTTATTTCATGAGAGACAACTGCCTCACATCTCTGCTCTTTTTATTTGATGAGACAATTGCCTCACATCACCATTCAGATGAGTGAGTGTGTCAAGAGTTCCACTATATAATGAGAAATGTTTCGCTAGGATATAATAGTCATCTCGCCTGAAAACAGCAGATGCGCTGCATGGTATGTACTAGTCTGTGGTAAACATGTTGTGGTGACTGAGTGGTTTGGTTTCTATAGCAGGTACTGAAAGCTTTATAGGACCTCCCCTAATTACAGATACGCTAGTTCTGTATGTATATGTGTGCATTGAAATATTTACACACACATACACACAAGGGGGCTTCAAAAGTCTCAAAGGATTCCAAAAATGGAATTAAACATAGTTATTTTATCCCTGAAATTGTTATGTATGTGGGTAAGTAAAAAAAGTATTGCTACTGGGGATCCAGTTTATATGTGCAAGGGATTATTACAAACAAAACTGTTTAAATTTATCTCTGCTGTGATTGGATGGCTTCATACAAGTTTTCTCAAGAACATAGTTCTCGTACTCTGGTTAAGGTATTGTAGCAGTTAGATTTTTATATCAACTAGAATGTGTATGTAAGTGTAGGGTTAAGAATCCAACCTGTCAATCAGGTCTCAGTTTAATGATGTTTTCTTGGTGATGTGGTCTTTCCAAAAAGGAGAAATTAGGAAATTCTTTCACTTTGCCTCTCCCACACACTCCCCTTCTCCCTT
>NW_022103918.1:10622925-10635668 GCF_000313985.2 Echinops telfairi
ACAGGGTAGCTATTTTTAAAACAAAAAGTTTCTATTACTTTTTTTTTTTATAGGGGAGAGTGTGAACGCAGTCCCCCACTACCACAAATCATGCAGTCGAGTTGCCCACATTTGGGGAAATGGCAGGGGTCATCACATCCAAAGTGCAATGGGTAAGCCTCGCCCTGGGAAAACCACCTTCGTGATCATGGTATCTCCCCTGCCAGGTAAGTATCTCTATTACTTTTCTTATAAATGCTTTTTAAGGCCAAACTGTACCAATAATTCTAAACAACAACATTAAAACAAACCATACGGCTCAAGATGTGACTTGGGGCATCAGGCCCCGAAACAACATCAATGGTAATGGCAGAACACATTAATTTCCTGGTTGCATTCTGTTTCTAAGACTATGTATTCAAAAAGACTCAAAAGTGCGGTGGGCAGTGGCAAGAAAGGCTAGCCTCTCCTGTAACTAGTCCTCTATTCCTCTGCATGCATTTTAGTCATTGGCTCATGTAAGTACTAACTATTTTAAAGCCTGTTTTATACCAGCACTGTGCCAGGCATCAGAAATATAATCATGATATCATCACGATCACAACACAATCCAGGACGTAAAGTGACATAGCAGAAGCTGAGAGGGCACTCACTATACATTGCAGTAAATGCGGTGTGGGTTTTGGTGGTTAGTCAAGAGTAAGAACAAGGATCTATAAGGGACACGAGTCAGCGCAGAATAAGAATTTAGCTCAGTCATGGAGCAGCCAGGGAAAGTTTTCAGGGTGAAGGTGTGTAAATTAAAAACAAGCCCTGTGTGATGCAGAAACCAACCAATGGATGGAGGCATAGTATGATGAAAGGAGGTTAGTACATTTCATGTAAAGGAATATTGCACTCAAAATTCCAAAAGAAAAAATGGGACCCACTTGGGAAAATACAAAGTATCAAATATGACTGAATCATGGACTATGGAGAAGTAGTGAAGGAAGACAAATTAGGAACATACAATCTGGATTTACATCTTGAGTGTCTTTACATAAGAAACACAGCAGAAATTGTTTGAATGAGCAATTTAGCAAAGTCCTAAAGAGTGTGACCTTTTAACTATTGATATTTTCATTCTATAAATCTATTGCTTTCTTTAAATTGACACAACACGAATATGTTAAACTTTGCTATATCTGAAAGTGTTGCTTAGGAATATTCAAGAGGAATTTGATATAAAAACAGATAAAATAATCATATTTAGGGAATCAACTATGTTTTTGTAATACAAAATTTGCATTGTTAAATTCTCCAAAATGTTTTCGCTCTCAAATATTTTAAGCATGCTCCTCTTCGACTTCAACACAAAGCTCATTGGCATCATTTTTGTTGATCCGAAAAGAGAGACTGATAGCTAACGTTAGTAAACAAAATTAGATATTCTAAATTGGAGAACTTTTGAGATGATTAGATTTCCTTCCCTCAGTAATGATAAATTTGAGTACAGATGGAAAGCACCCATTTACAAGGTTTTAATGAAGTACATGGTCCTGCTAGCGTGAGCTTTCTTACAACAGGTGACTGAAGAAGTCTCTACAAGGAACAACAACAAGCAGAAAAAATACTTTGAAAGCAAGAAAATAACTGAAAAACATTTTTAAGTGAAATCCCTCATGGATATAGATAGAGACAAAGCCATTCCACTACCTTAAAATGTAATTCTTTAAATTTTGTGGCTGAGGGAAAAAAATGAAAGAAAAATGTATTAGCTCCTTTTACTATTGTCACACACACATAATAGCTTAAAAGAGTACATATGCAATAGTTTGCCTTTTTGAAGGTCAGAAGTCCAAAATGGTTCTCAGGGAGCTAAAATTAAGATGTCCACCAAGTCAGGCTCATTCGGGAGGCTCTAGGGCAGATTTTACTGCCTTGCTGTTTCGGTCTTCAAAGTATCTTCAGTAGTAGGTCAAGTCTTTCTCAGATTATCTCTGACTCTGACTCTTCTGCTGGCATCTCTGATTGCATGGAGCTTTGTGATCATACTGGGCCCACCGGATTTAAGGTCAACTGATTTGCAAATGTAACCACCCCACCCCTTGCCAATGGTCTCTCCACAGACTCTAAGGAGCAGGGCATGGGCATTCTGCACAGGCCATTCTTCTGCCTACCAAAGGACGAATCTAAAGAAGAACACGAGCACATCACATTATATGTAAACTGTGTTTTATTTTTGCCCAGTTAGATTTAATTGAAACATGCTGCTAGGTTTTTGTGAAAACTCAAAGAAGACATAGACACGGTCCCATTCCTCATGAAGATTGTACAGAGAAACTATAAATACACTTGCATGAAGTAGGAATCTTTCAGGAGTAGAAGCCCTCTTCACATGAAGTACTCATTAAGTATAAAATAATAATTGTTATTATCAACATCAATCAAATTAATGTGATCGTGTAAGAATAATAACAATTATGCTTTCATTACATAAATCGCAGTAAACTATTAAAATAATAAAATGTCTTTCATCAATTGGATGATTCATCAGTTCATAGAGAAAGTAAAAAAATAAAATTAGTCGATCAACTGATTATTTGAGCTACACAAAGCTAAACAACTGATTTGAATGATCTTTTATTACATTAATGTGCATTTTTTCTTTGGCAATGAAATGACAGACAATTGTAGTATCAAGTAGGTGTAATACCAGATTTAAAAAGGACCTAATAATGAATCCTTTCAATGCTCCATGGAGAAAAAAATAGTTTGGGGATCATAATACCTATTTATGATCTTAAGAGATATGTGTTATAGACATTATCAAGTAGCTAATATTTATCTCTACTTAATACTCTGTACAGGAAAATAAAAGAAACATGTATGGTTGGAGTATTCTGAGCTTCTCTTTATACTAATCAAAGATTCACTTAAAAACACACACAATTAGCTCTTATATAAAAAATTGTCTATTTTGCTTTGCTAAATCCAAAATATAGCACAGCTCAATTCATACTGATTTTACTTTCTATGAGAGTAATAGAGTTAACTTCACCTGCTCAGGTAACATGGTGATAAGTCCCTTGTAAGTGTTAGGAGCCCTAGTTGTAAAGTTGGATTCCTAACCTCCAGGTCAGCAGTTGGAATCCATCAGCCCCTCCATGGGAGAAAGATAAGGGTGTCTGCTCCTGTAAATGCGGACGGGCTCAGAAACACAAAGGGGCAGTTTGGCTGCATCCTACTGGTTCTCTATGAGTAGGAACAGACTACATGACTGTGGTTTTTGTTACTAAGGATTAAATACTCTCCTAGGATTTTTGAGTGAAGTGAAAGATAATATAAGTAAGGGAAGACAACAAACAAACACACACACAAAGCCGGGAAAAAGTTCAAATAGTGATAACTGCTCTGAAGATCAATGAAATGAATGATGTGATTGAGTATGATCGGCTACTTTAGATTGTGGTCAGTGAAGTTCTCTTTAAAAGAATATTTAAGCTGAATTCTAAATGCAAAGAGAAACCAGCAATGCACAGATGGGTGGAATTACACAGAAGTGGTTGAGTGTGACCACTACTACTACTACTACTACTACACACACACACACAAACTCGAAAAATTTCCCCCAAAGTTATGTATTTAATTTTATTTTTAACAAAACAACCTTATCAACTTCAAAGTACTCTCCATTGCACTTAATACTTTGTCAAATCTCTGTGATTCCATTCTTAGAAAAAAAAAATCAAACTCATCTGGTTGGATGGCTGACAGCAATTCCCTAGTTTTTCTTCACCTCTCCTATGTCTTCAAATTGCTGTCCTTTCATGATCTTCATTCTCAAAACAAAAAGAAGTCACACTGAGTGAGGTCAGGTGAGTAAGGTGTTTGGGGCAAGAGAGGCATGCTGGTTTGTTTGTTTGTTTGTTTTTTGTGGTCAAAAACTGGCACCTGGCTGCATGAGTAGGTGCATTATTATGGTGACAAAAGAAGTCCCTATTCTGCCACAAATTGGGTCTTTTTTGTTGCACCCTGTTAAGCTATCTCTTCAGAACCTCTAAATAGAAAGCTTGATGACCTGGTGGAACAAACTCCAAATGCACTACAAATTTTCATCCAATTGAAAAGTTAACAGACGTCAAGAAAGAGGTTTCTCATCAATCTACATTTCATCTTTTTGAAACAAGAAAACTATTCATACACTTGAGTTTTCCCCATAGGGCTGTCCTTCTTACCTGTGTTCAACATCACAACAGTTACTGTGGCATTCTTCCTGAGCAGGAAACAAAATTTCACAGCCACACACTGCTCTCATAAATTGGCCATCACCAAAAAACGAGGTTCCAGAGAAGCTGCTTTTATGAAAAAATTCACTGTGATCAGAAAGGACCTTCCCTGGAGATGCCACTGGGTGCACTAACTCAAAGCGAGTTGCTTGATGCTTGCCCAGCAGGAAAAATGCCTACTAAGAAAGCTCCGTCCAGTGGATTTGATTTTTTTTCTTTTTTGATACCCCCCTTCATTACACACACACACACACACACACACACACCTGGCTGCTATAAAAAATAGAGGATAGTTAGTAAGGGTTGGTGTCTTGGTTTCCTAGACCTACTGTACGAGAAATACAAGTGGGTGACTTTAAGGAACATAAATGTAATTTCCTACAATGAATGTGATAATGTGAGAAAGCTGTCTGTCCTGAGAAAAAAAAACTTTGCTTCAGCTTCTCTAGTGCTCTTCTCTGCTTCTATGGAGGGGGCCACGTAGCATCTATCTCCCCCCACACCTCTATGTGTACTTCCTTTTTTGTCTATTCAGCTCTTATTATATCCCAAAATTAACTCAGCTTAAGCTATATTGCAGATTGATATGGCATCATTAATTTAACTCTATTCCCAGCAGGGGTTATATCCGCAGGTATAGGAGTCAAATTTCACAGCACATATTCTTTGGCCCCACAATGTGGGTGATTCATAACAGTGAGAAAGTGGAAGGAAACAAAGTTAAGAGTTTACTGCAGTGATCCAAGTGAAAGTTAATGGTGAATTGGCTACAAATAATAGTCACAGAAGTAAAGGAAACTGACTTTGCATTGTCGTCTGGAGTAAGACAAAAGATTTGGAAGAGGTTGTGGAAAGCAGAAAGATAAAATCAATTATACCTCAAAGGTTTTTAATTGAGAAATGGCTGCTATTAACAGTGATGGGAAAGACAAAGAGTGGAGCAGGGTTTCTGTCTGGGGGAAATGAAGAGTGGGTGGGGGAACAGGAAGGCTTGTAGGAATGAAATGTTCCATGACAAAGGAAGTGCAGGTCCCTGGGATGCAAAGAAGTTGAGATCGTTCTTTGCACAACTCCAGAGAGGAATCATTCACAGTAAATTCTTAATGCTGTGCTCACCAAAAATACAATGGAACTAGCCCTTCCTAGATTCATCTTCTGTGGCAGCTCGGAGGAGACAGGTTGGGGTAAAATGCTGCAGGTGAGAGTCTTGAATAGGAATTCAGCTTTGGCATTTTAGGTTTTTGTCACGTGAACATGTGGATACATAAACCCTCAGTAAAGTTCATTCTTGGAGGACGCTGAGTGGACAGCGTAAGAACACGAAAGTCATCCAAGAAGTAGGACACAGTTAACTTACAGACAACTGTCATAATAGGAGGCTGATAGATGGATTTAGAAAATTCAGCAGTGACTTCACTTTAGAAAAAGAAGACACTGAGCTACAAAGGGACTATGGAACACAATGTATGTCTGGGCGCAGGGTGCAAACAGAGAAAAGAGGAAGGAAAGAAAGGAGAGGCAAAAGAGAAAACCAGGAATAAAAGAAAGAAAGGTAGGTTTTGACAAATTAGGACCAACATTTAGAGCTAAAGATTATGGCATCTGTCCCCTTAATTGCATTATTCTCTTAAACGCTCTCTGTCTTGTTCCCATCTGGTCCATCATCACAAGGCTACACAAGAGAGCCTTTTAAAATGCAAAATGGGTGAGAGCACTCCCCAGCAAAGCCCTTTAATATGTTCCCATGATCCACAGAATAAGGTACGCCTTCTGTAGTGTGGCAAGCAAGAGCCGTGATGATCTGATGACTGTATCTCCAGGCTCATTTCCCACAATTACCTTGCGATATGATTATTTGCCATCCATGCAAATGCTGTGCATTTTTCTCCTCTGTGTCCAGGCTCAGGGTATTTCTTTCAACTCTGACATACTTTGGAAACTGAATTATGTTTTGTGTGCAGCCCTCTCTGATTCTCCACCTCCCGGTCTTCCATCTCCTGACAGCTCCATGCCAAGGAAAACCATCACCCTGGCTCTCTCTCTCTCTCTCTCTTGCCTATTACACTTTGGTAGCGTTAAACTTTGTACGTGTTTTTATTATCTTATGTATCCATTTGCATTATTCTTAGCAAGGCTTCCGATTTTCTTGAGAGCACAGAAATTATTGTTCAAGACCTAGCACTGGTCCTAAAGCACAGCATGTGCTCCACAGCACATATTGAATGGATGTTATAGACGGTATATAAACTAATACTGTCAGTGATATATAAAGAAGCACCCTGTAATCAAACATAGTGACCTTTTGCAATTAAACATAACAATATTCACACAAAATCAGTAGCTTTAGGTCAGGCTACTTCAAGGTTTCCACCACATTAATTATCAAAAGTTAACAATATTTTTTGAACTTTTTTAAGTAAAAAATACTCTTCCTTTGGAAAATATGAAAGCAATTAAGTAAATAACTGTGTTTCCTGAACTATAATCCTATCCTGAAAGTTCCAGAAACTCAAAGTAAACATTTTCATAGAAGGTACAACCTAATATCCTTCATTTACCAATGAAGGAAATTTTTTCAAATGACAAATGAATCAAATGTTATAATAAGACATATGAATATGGAAGGTATATTATTTTTTCTTTATAAAGATTGAGGAAATAATATAAACCTAAATAGATCAATATTGCTTGTGCTGATCTATAAATTTCTGTAACACTTTAAACTGGTTTCAAGAAGACCAACTTACTGATAGTTTTCAAATATCACTTGCTATTCATTAGAATGTATTTTTATTTTTTTAATCATTTGTTAGGGGCTCATACAACTCTTATCGCAATCCATACATACATCAATTGTGTGAAGCACATTTGTATATTCATTGCCCTCATCATTCTCAAAACATTTGCTCTCCACTTAAGCCCCTGGCATCGGCTCCTTATTTTTCCCTTCCCTCCCCGCTCCTCCCTCCCTCATGAACCCTTGAAAATTTATAAATTATTATTTTGACATATCTTGCCATTAGAATGTCTTTAATCCTTTAAAGAGAGATACAATATAAAACCCATTCTCTTATGTAAGTAGCTATCTAAAAATAATATTTCCTTTGGCACGCAATGTGATTTATCATCTTTCATCATCATCATCAATATTAGATGTAGAACTAATAAATTTTCAGTTCTAGGAAATCCTGGCTAGTGAAAAAGGAAAGAAGATACCTTCATGAATAGGATTCCTTAAAATGTACATTTCAATAGCATCTAAATATTTTATGAGAAGCTCTGATCTTAATCTCTCAACAGTCATAATACCATTTTTAGTTAACAATGGTACATTTTTAAAGGCTAGATTTTTCTCTTTATAACTCTCCGGTAGAAAGTTACTTCACACAAGTGTACCACAAGAAAGGCCACCTCCCTAATTAATACATTAATTTGAACATATTCTATTAATATTATTTCAGAATAACATTGTAGACCTTAACCATTTATCATGAATTTGGAAAACAGCATTTAAAATATTCTCTCTGTAATATGACTATTCAAGCAATAACTAGCAACCAATGAGAACTTTAACATATTTGCCTTATCTATTTCATAAATACATCTAATTTCCTGAAAACATTTACTTCTTGCTTTTCTTTCATTCTCATTAGTATGTTATCAATAAACAGTTGTTTTTAGAAACCTTAAAGATACAGATGTGCATGACCTTCGAAATAATTTTTTTTCACAGTGTTTTCCTTTGGGGTCCATATTACATAACACAGTAATTTCTAGACACAAAGAAAGAAAATGCTCTTTTTGTGTTAAAAGGGTACATTTAAAAGTATTGTCATAAAATAACAAAAATCTTTGTTGAACAAAAACATCATAATATAAAACTAACATTTTTTGATATGCACTCCATATAGGATTTTCATTTCTGAAGGCAGTATTTCTACACATTTCTGAAGAATTTTGGACTCTCAGATTTACATCAAGTGAAATGGCAATTTGGCATCCTCGGGAATCCAAACCACGTTCCTTTCAAAAGTTGAATTTGTGGAACAAAAGAAGTACAAAGGGGAAAGATCAAGGCTACGAGGTACATGGGATACAGTTTCTAGACAAAACTCTCATAGGACAGCTCTTATTACTACACGCAAGGAATGAACAGACACTGTCATGGTGACGGGATCGGCGGTGGGGGGGCTGGGGGGGGATGGAATCCTCAGTGAAAATGTTCTGGCCTTTTTCTTACCAATGTAGTTTTCAATTTTCTTAAAACCTCTTCATAATAAGTCCCTGATTTATCTCAGATGTGCTATGTCATTGGGGGGTCACCCTCTTAACGTTGTGTTATATATTTTCCCATTTCTCAGGATATTAAACCCAGGATTGATAAACCTATCAGGACAGCAAGTGGAATAAGGGTAATAAGCTTTAGGGGGCAGTGGTTAGTGTGGTGGTGGGAGGGATGGGGGAGGCTTGTCAAAGGGGACGACGTCAAGGAGTCCAGGAAGGCAAGAAGCGATGGGAAACTGAGTGTGGTAGCAATTATACAAATCTGTTTGACACGGGTAAACTATGGTATGATATGCTAGATGTACTAATTCCCAATTAAAAATAAATAAATTTATTAAAGATAATAAGTCCCTGTGGTCATCTGCACCCTTTGAGAAAAATCAATCAAGATGACTCATTTGAAATTTCTAATAACAATCACCGTATCTTCTGATATGATCTCTATAGCTTGAATTAACCAGGAAGGCCTTCCTTGAAGCTTCTATTTTGAGTGGCTTTTTTTTTTTTTTTTGGAAGGCAACCTAACAAGACAAAAACAAGTGTATTACCAAGAATCTTTGTCTGCAATCATCCACCAATGGCAGAGACGTGTTTCCACGTGTTTGTTGTCAGAATAAACCCATGTGTGAATACACTGGAAACCCGCCAGTGACACTTTCTCACTTCCCCTTGTGTACTCAGCAGCTCAAAGCCAATGTGAACTTTCTCCTTGAACGTTTCATTACGTAGATATGTGTACCGTCCATGAAGGCATCCATGATGGGAAAGGGCTTGTTAGCGTTATCTCTACTCAATCTGCTATGTGAGAGGAGGCGGATAAAGAAGAGGAGGAGCACTCTAATGCTATCTTTACTTCTCATTCTGTTCTCTGTTCCTTACCATGCTTACGTTATAGTGACGCCAAGGCATCTATTAAATAACTTCCTTGTATAAATGGCAAAGACGTTCTCACTTCAGCAGCACATATAATAAATATAGCAAATAAGGCAGTTTTAAGACGTGAACACTGGCAAATGAAAGTATTAGTACAAAAATAAAATACTTTACAATCTACCGTCATTCTAATTCAGGAATACACAAGTCAATTTGATTCCCGAATGATTACCTAACATCCCTTTAGAAATATGTCTATATATCTATCAATTTTCAGTTGGACCAGAAAAGCAAGTAAATCCAACAAGATTCCAAGTGGATATCATGACAGCCTCATTTCAGATTGCCGACATGTTTTGTAGCTCTCCCAGATACCTCTGCAATTTGCACTCACAACACGTTCTCTTGACTGACTCCCAGGCAGCCCTTCACTACACCAAAGTCACATGGCATCCAAAACAGGAAAGACATTTTTAGGCATCTTTTCATTAAAAAATATACTTCTAAAAGATTAAAGGGTATGTGAGAACATTTAAGACGCATAGACATAAAAGACTGTCTCTACAAAGATATACCATATGGAACAACACTGAAGTGAATGGGTAAAAAGAAACGGGAGTCATGTAAAACTTGAGACAGAAAGGGAGGGAGAAGACCAGCAGGATGGAGAATGCAATAGTAATAACAAAAATCCAAGGAATTATTGCTTTATCCTCCTTTATAGAACAAACCATTCAAGTAAATATTTCATATAGTAGAGTAATAAATAGCCTGTTGCAAGAATGTTTCACTGCATAACCTTGATTCTCCTGTCTTTGTATTGTGCATAAACATATAAATAAATGTAGATATAGATGTTCATATCTACACCTAAAACTCTACTATCTATACATATTTTTTTACTCCAAGTTATTCTGATACTCACAAATTATACTTCCAGTGCTGTGCTCTCTGTAATACTGCTCTATTGTATTATTGTCTGCATTCCTTTTAAGAGAGAAAGCTCACACACGTGTGAACCGGGAAGTGTATGGGGACGGGAAAAGCCGCGACTGCAAATTAAAGCTATAACGAGACTTTTCTCTGATGGGTTAATGCATTCACATTTATGGTCATGTTATAAGGTTCAGTAGAATTTTTTTCTAATCTTTCATAGATCTGGAAAAGGTGGAATGAATATTTTTTAAATGTTTGTGCTAGAGGTCTAATATATGAGAATAGTCGTCATTGTACTTTCTTTCTGTAGATGCTCATGATTTGATGGACAAGATGTCTAGAACAATGGGACCACAATGTGACATAAACCTCAACAATATAAAAGTCTATCTGCTACCTACAGTATGTCCAGAATCAATATTTGTGAGGGATGAGTCTGGTTTGACCTGAGATCTGTCAAGTAGATTTTCTTCCAAGAAGTCCCTGGTGCTTCCAAGCACAGTCCCTGCTGGGGATACGTGATGGGCTCCAAAACGAACAGAATGTGACACACTAACAAGATCGAGGAGAGTCTTTTCTTGGCAAATTTGACAACAATTAGGGTCTATTAAGTTTTTGATTAGTTCCATATTAAATGAAAAAGAGGACATGATATTTAACTATATATGTTTGACATTTAGTAAGAGATTTTGGAAATAACTTCTGATTTTCAAAAAAGGAAGGCTTTCCTAACAAGAGACGGAAAAGATGGATTGAGATTCGCTGGTTGTCAGTAGTTACTTGACCACCTGAAGCAAACCACACTGGAGTGTGGCTACACATACAGATTCTGAGGAGAGCGACACTTCGCCTTCAAAATATCTCTGTTCGATGCACACATCTCCGCGTCCCCTTCTATATCTGGTCCATGTGTCTCGCTTAGAACAGTTCAATATGCTGTCATTTCACTAGTTCCTATCCACTGATACTCCGATTTCCTTAGGTATCCAGACAAACACTGGATTTATTTTAAAGTGAATTTGTCCATCCAACCCAGGACTACATACCCCATTGCTCATGCACAAGAGTTGACAAGGTGGAGCATTCTCTGCGTCCACCCATCAGCACACCGATGCGCAAGACGTTGGCCCCTGGTTTTCCTCATTCTCTTCTATCATTGAAGAGCATTCCTTTGGGCCTTTGGGTTCCCAAACTACTCTTAGCATGGGACAAATAGTGCCCCCTCCTCTGGGAAGGTCTTCCTGGCTTTTCATGGCTGAGCGACTCCTAAGCATTCTGCTTATCTCAATGCCAACAGTCGATCTCAAAGCTTCCTTGATCTCTTGACCAGGTCATAGGGTTCACTGCAGGCTGTCACAGCTCAGTGAAAGTCACCTTGAAATCCCACGGTCACACGCGCACTTTTATTAACCTGATAATTTGTTAATCCCTGTCTTTCTCATTAGACGAAAGATTAAAAAGGTGTAGGGAATATTACTCAAATATCTCATGGTGGTATTCCGGGGTCCAGTAGAGCAATTGACAAGAACCCTAAATATATAAGTGACTGAATGGATGAACAAATATATGAAATTAATGAGATCACACACTCACTACTTTCTTCATTCCAATGTCTGATAAGTCATGATGTTTAGCATAAACAAAAAATAGACATAAAAGTTAATTACAAACAAGACTGATTACCAGCCCTGCAGAAGATTAAATGCTGTTGTGACTTTCAGTGAACAAATATATTGGAAGTTAACAGGGGACAGTTAATTCCACACTGTTTAAACAAACTTACAAACACATAAAACAATTGTTTACATGTGAACAAAACATCATTATTACATATAACAATAATTTAAAATTATTCATGTCTGCAGGATGTCAAACTCTTACAAATACAAAGTTACAAAGAAAAATGGTAATTTCATTTTCAACTATGAATGAAGACTAAAATTGATATTTAATTCCAGAAGGGATTCAATCTTATTTTTAAATTCATATGTAGAAGAATATAATTAACATTAGAAATGGAGCTGTTTTCACAGCTGTATTCTTGTGCCATCAAGTCCACTCAAACGCATGGTGACAGCACAGGCCATCAACTAATTGTCCTACAGGCGGATCTAGGGCAAAACTTTAGAGGAGCAAAGTGTCTGTCTTTTCTCTTGTACAAGTGCAGGTGGAAATACAGGGAATCCACCAACCTTTCCATTAGCATTCAAGTGCTTAACCATTGTGCCAGCCAGGCTTCCCTGTAATCACGGGAGTTAAATGTTATTCATTTACTGAAATTTTCCAGCTGTGATGACCACTTTCACAAACAAGTCAGGGCCAAAGTCATATGTACAAGTTTTGATAAAAAGTACTTTCAGTTGGGTGAATAAGCAAATGTGGTGAGGAAAGCTGATGGTGCCC
>NW_022103918.1:10636400-10675537 GCF_000313985.2 Echinops telfairi
AGTGGAGAGGAAATGTTTTGAGAATGATGAGGGCAATGAATGTACAAATGCACTTTACACAACTGATGTATGTATGGATTGTGATGAGAGTTGTATGAGCCCCTAATAAAATGATTTAAAAAATGTAAGAAAAAAAAAGTACTTTCAGTGTCTTATCCCAGATGATGCATCCTATCCCATCTGTAGAAGTATCAATATTGCCATCACCATCACCAGGTCCTGCCCAGTTGATTCAAACTCATTGTGGCCTGGACCATGTAAGTGTCAGAGTAGAACTGTGGTCCAGGGGGTTTTCAATCACTGGGATCTTTTGAAAGTAGATTGCCAGGTTTTCTTTCAAGGTGTCTCGACGTAGATTGAAACTATCAAGCTTTTTAGCTAGTAGCCATGCACTTAATTTGTGCCACCCTTGGACTTATACATTTATAAAGATTATTTACTTAAATAATATTGATCATTAAAAGTGAATCATTATTAGGCAGGGGAAGCAAGCCCAACGAGAAAGCATCAGGACCAATGGTTCTGGAGGAACTTGGGGGGAGGAGGAAGTGGGAAAAAGGAGTGGTGAGCAAACAGCGCCATAGACAGGGGATTAATGAGGGGATTTAAAGCAGCAACCAGGAGGACCCACAGATCCTGGTGGTGTTGGAGCAACAGCAATGTAACTGAGAGAAATTACTAAGAGGGGGAGCAGTGTGAGCCTGATGGGGGCCAGGAGGAAGGCAAAAGGAAACAGAGGAAAGATCTAGGAAGCAACACTATAAATAGAGGTATACACTTAAGTGTGCACTTTTGTAAATATATTAATTCATAAAAATAGAGGTATCGACCTATGTACATATATATATGTGGCAATACATTCAGGAAGTGGATTGACTTTGGGCCTCTGGTCAAGCCCTTCCTCAATGAAATAACACTTTGTTTTAACAACCTGGTATTCTGTGATGCTCACCCTCAGGACACAATCACTGAAGACAAAATGGGTGCATAAGCAAATGTGGGGAAGAAAGCTGATGATGCCCAGCTATCAAAAGATATAGTATCTGGGATCTTAAAGGCTTGAAGCTAAACAAGCAGCCATCTAGCAGAGAAGCAACAAGCCCACATGGAAGATGGTACCACCTGTGATCATGAGGTGTCCATGGGATCAGGTTAATGGGCACCAGAACAAACAAACAAACACATTGTTGAGAACAAGGGAGGTCAGAGCAGAGACCCAAAACCCATCTGTAGACAATTGGACCACCCCACACAGAAGAGTCACAAGGAAGGGATGAGTCAACTAGGGCGCACTATAGCACCGATGAAACACATATTCTCCTGTTTCTTTGGGGCTTCCTCAACCCACACTATCATGACCCCAGACCTGCCATTCATTTCTGACTAGACTGGAGCATGTACATTTAGACAGGTAAGAGCTCAGAGCACATGGAATCCAGGTCAGTCAGATAAACCCCTCAGGAACAGAAATGGAAGTAGCAATACCTGGAAGGCCAGGAGAAGGTAGGGGAGGAGGGGAGAAAGGGGGAACTAATTGCAATGATAGACGCATAATCCTACCCCACTACCACCCAGGGGGATGATCAACAAAAAGTGGTGAAGGAAAATGGTGATCAGTGTAAGATATCAAAACAATAATAATTTATAATTTATCAAAAGGTCACAAGGGTCAGAGGAGGGAAGGGAGGAGAAATAGAGGAGCTGATACCAAGGGCTCAAACAGAAAGTGAATGTCTAGAATATGATGATGGCAAAATATGTACATATATGTTTGATACAATCGATGTATGGAATGTTATAAGATCTGTAAGAGCACCAAATTAAATGATTTTTAAAATATCATTATAATCCCATAAAATGGATGGTCCTACATTATAAGAGTTGGAGTAAATTTAATGAGGGAAAGGAAAATTTAGGACATTGAATTATATCATGGGAGCACGTAGCAGAGGAAATTTATATTGCAAAAAGAGCACCAAACACACATTTTATTGACATGAACTCTATTAGATAATTTCTTATTAATAAACTAGTTTTGGAAACTCAGACACTTAAGCTCCTGGCCTTCAATTTTATCATTTGCAAAACACATAAAATGTAAAGCATTTTTACAGTTTCTCCTAGCTTGCATAAGTTTGGCTCAAATTTTGAATAAGATGATGTTGACAAGATGCTCAACATCATTAACTGATAGGGAAGTACAAATCAAGACCACAATGAATGACTACTTCACATCCTCTAAGATCCTCAAAAATAGAAAGTATCAAAGAATCAGGGAATATGTGGAGCAATTGGCATCCTCATACATTACTGATATGAATGCAAAAGGATATAAGCACTATGAAAAAGTTTGGCAGTACCTGAATAAGTTAAATGTGAATTTACCATGTGATCCAGAAACTGCACTCCTAAGTAGTAGACACGAATTACTGAAAATAGGTTCTCAGAAAAATACTGATATATTATTGCAAATAGCAGTCCTATTCAGAATAGCCCAAGAGTGAAAGCAAACCACATGTCTAGCAACAGATGAATGAGTCAATAAAATTTGGTACATACATGTATGAAATATTACTCAGTCCAAAAGGCGTGTGATGAAGTACCAGTAAGAGCCGGGCTGAAACACGTGTGGAACATTTATAGACAGAATAAAATTGCGTGTTTCCAGGCGTTAGGGAGAGGGGGGAAAGCAGTGAGTGTTGAATGGACAGAGGGTTTACTTATGGGGGGAGGAACATGGTCTGAAATGAGATAAAGGCAGTGGTTGCACAGCACTGTGAATGTACTAAATGCTGCTTGATTGCACATTTCGAAGCAGTTAATTTTGTGTAATGTGACTAACACCTCATTAAAAAAAAAGTCAGACTTCCTCAATGGCTTAGAAAAACAGCTCAGAAAAGCCTTTCCATAAAATGAAACCGTGAAGCCAGATAAAATCGTCAAAAATATCCATTTGAGAGTCCAAAAGAATAGACAAAAGCAGAAAAGAAAGACAATTGAGACATGCTTATTTAAATAAGCAAGTCACTGAACCTCAGGACAGGGAGAGTATGTGGGCCTTTTTCCTGGGGTGGCTTCTACCCTCAGAGCTCCTTACTGAGGACGCTCCACTGGGGCGCGGAGAGTGAGAAGGAACAGGCGCTTCACTACTAGATAGGACAGAATTGATTTGGAGCTGACATTTAAAGAGCCACCCTCAGAAAGGATGTAGAGATCAACAGTGATCTCAGGTGGCAAACAATTATGAAAGGTCAACATTACAGCTAGCTTGAATTTACAATACTGTGAGGAGCAACCAAGAGATCCATTCTCTAATTGTCCATTTCTACCACACACACAAAAAAAAGAAGTGAGTTGTGTAAGAAACAAGTATTCCTATTTGACCTACAGCTAGAAGGGAAATGAAGTTAGTAAGAACTACATTTGAGGGGGAGTCGAGATGTTGGCCCACGCCAATGAAGATAGCAATGCAACTTTTAGAGTATAAGTCCAAAAAGTTAAAGAAACCATGCTTTAATAATAAAAGAATGCAGTGCAACAACAATCCTTCCAACACAAAATGTTAATCAAGATAAAAATTATTACGTAAAAACAAAATAGAAAATATGTAATTTGAAAAATACAATAAATAAAATAAATCATTTCCTGGAGTGGCTCAACATTCGATTGGAGCAACCAAAAGGAACTGGGCAAGTTTGAAGACAGGTCAATAGAGATGAACTAATATTAAGAGCAAAATAAAAACACAGAAATTCAGGTGCTGTCAATGAGACAGCTTCGAGTAGACTAATATTTGCGATAGCAGTCCCAGGAAAAGAAACTAGAAGTGGTTAAAAACTATTTGAAGATATAATGGTCAATAACTTTCAAACCTGATGAAACACATGAATGTACATATAAAAAAAATCCCTCAATAAACCAAAGAAAGACAAACAAAAGAGAGTTACAACTATATGCACAATAGCCAAGCTATTAAACTTGATTTTTAAAACTCTTGAATGCACCTAGTGGGGAAAAACAATCCTTGCATATACATGGGTCTTTAAGGGGAACAGTAAAAAAAGTGAGGCACACAAACCTTAGAAAAATGGACGCTTTGAGACTTTAAAAGGGCAGCATTTACCCCAGGACAATGTTCAGAAGGGTTAGAAAGAACAAGGAAGAGAAAGAGAAAATACAGGGCAAAGAGAGCTAGTGGCCCTAGATTGTGAAGATGGTAACCACTGACATGAAACAAAATGTGTACACATGGTTGAGTGAAGCAAACACCAAAAGAAACGCTCAATCCATGCAGTTGCAGAACAATCAACAGAAAGAATAGTGTCCAGAAGGCTGTTAGTATACATACATAGGTAAGTATTAAAAAAAATACTGAGGTTTCCTGCTCCCCTCCCCCCTGAACTAAAAGACTAATGCATAAAACAAAAGGTGCAATACCATAAAACTGTAATCAAAGTACTTGGGAATGGGGGTATCTATGGGGGGAGACTACCAATAAAGAAACTATCCTTAAAGATGACAGAGAAAGAAAAATAACGAGGTGTTAGCAGTCTTCTTACAAGGGATGCTAAAGAGAGTGAAGGAAAGCAAATGGCACCAAATTGGAATTTCAATCTGCATCAAGAAGCAGAGGGCACTGGTTAAAATAATTACACAAGCCAAGACCAAGCTCCCTTTCATTGCGTCAATTCCAATGAACTCAAGGGTCAGAGTAGCGGCTTCCCCAGGGGGTAAAACTTTAGGGTTTCTCTGGGTTGGGATCAAGAGAAGGCAGTGAGATTTTGCTTTGCTTTGATTTTTGGTTTACATCTTTAAGGTAACAGAAAGCCTAAATTTTCTTCTGCCAAGCACCTGGTGAATCTGAGCTGCAGACTTCTCAGTTAGAAGCCCAACTCATAGTCAAGCTTACATGAGTAAATATATAAGGCAGTAAAATGCATAGATTTTTTCCTCATCATCCCTTCCCCTATTTAAAAGATAACCGTGTAAGTTTGGGCTCATAATATATGAGGCAGATAGGAGGAAAATGGAGTGGAACTCTAATGAGACATGGAAATAAAAGAAAACTAGCTTCCACTTGAGGCTCAAACCAACACCATTGCCACCGAGTGGATTCAACTCATAGTACTTCCATATGGCAGCATAGCACTGCCCATAGGTTTTCAAAGGCTATGGATCTTTATGGAAGCAGACTACCACATCTTTCTCCTTTGGAGCAGCTTGCAGCTTAGCACCTGCAAGGCCCAGCCTCAACTTTAATGAAAAAACGAAGAGCTGTGAAGACCATTAATATATGAATTGGTCTTTTTCTTAGTACCCTAGCACTTGCCCATTTATACGGCCCAGGGACTCTGGCATCTGCAGTATCTAAAGGATTTCTATTGTATATTGTTCTACTGATTATTTACTACTCTATCTTTGTGAAATATTTGTTTACCTCTCGAACTCACTCCTCCCACCTCTCTCTCTACACTTTTTCCAGTTCTTCAAACTACTCCTTGACCCTAGGTCACTGTGTATAATGACTCTTTCTGCCTAGAATAGTCTTCTGCACCCACTTCTCGACCAACTTGTATTCATCTTTCATGTACTGGCTTTGACATTTTCTGAGAAGACTTCTGTGACTTTGAGTCCCCCTCACCCCAAGGGTGGGTTGGACATCCCTCTCAATGGCACAATAGTGCCCTTGAAGGCCCTTCTTTTGGCTCCTTCCACACTTACAAATTGCAAGTTTAGGTTTAGTATTAAGGTAGCAGAGGGACTTGGGCCTCCCCTCAAGTCCTCCCTCAATGCAAGAATACTTTGTTCTATTAAGCTGGCATTCCATGATGCTCATCTTCCCGACATGATCGCTGAAGACAAAGCTGATAGCAAAGCAGGTGCATAAGCCAATGTGGTGAAGAAAGCTGATGGTGCCTGACTCTCAAAAGATATAGTGTCTGGGGTCTTAAAGACTAGAAGGTAAACAAGTGGCCATCTAGCTCAGAAGCAACAAAGCCCACATGGAAGAAGCACACCAGCCCGTGTGATCATGAGGTGTTGAAGGGATCAGGTAGTAGGCATCAAAGAACAAAAAATCAAAACATTGGGAATGAGAGGGAATGCAGATTAGGGACCTAAGACAACTGGACAACCCCTTACAGAAGGGTCACGGGGAGGAGACAAGCCAGTCAGGGTGCAGTACAGCACCAGTGAAACATACAACTTTCCTCTTGTTCCTAAATGCTTCCTTCCCCTTCCCGCTCCCCGCAACCCACTATTATGATCCCAATTCTACCTTACAAATCTGGCTAAACACAGGGGATCCAGGGTGGATGATCCCTTAAGGACCAGTGCTGAGAGTGGCAATAGCAGGAGGATGGAAGGAGGGTGGGGTGGAAAGGGGGAACCGATTACAAGGATACACATATAACCTCCTCCCTGGGGGATGGACAACAGAAAAGTGAGTGAAGAGAGACATCAGACAGTGTAAGATATGACAAAATAATAATTTATAACTTATCACAGGTTCATGAGGGAAAGGGAGTGGGGAGGGAGGGGGAAAATTGAGGAGCTGATACCAAGGACTCAAGTAGACAGCAAACGTTTTGAGAATGATGATGGCAACATATGTACAAATGTGCTTGCCACAATGGATGTATGTATGGATTGTGATAAGAGTTGTAAAAGTAACCAATAAAATGATTAAATTTTAAAAGAAGAATGATAATTGAAATAAAAATCAAATAAAGTAAAAAATATATATATATGAATTGGTACAAATATATTTTTCTCCTTTTCCTCTTAACTTCTTTAAGATATAGCATTCTGTAGGTTAAAAATGGAATATTGTCCTGCTGAGTCTACAACATAAAACACAGAGTGACCATACATTTCAATTACTAGCACATACACTAGCACAAGGAGGGGAAGGGAAAGGAAGGACACCGACGTAGAGTTTCTGAATTTAACGCGAATTAACAGAATTAGTCTGAATGAGACTGTGAACATTTAAGAGAAAATCTCTAAACAATAATTAATGATAAATCAATTGTGTGTTTATGTATGTAGCAAAAAATGGAAATACAAATGGTACAGTTTAAAATTTGTATCTATCAGAAAAGATGGCAGCAGAGTTGGGGGGCAGGGGGAAGACAACAGGTAAAATCATAAAATAAAATGAAAAGGGAGATACAAAGTCCAACCATACAATAACTGCATTAGATACAAATAGATGAAACATTAAAACAAAACAAAAGAGAGATTGTAAACACAGACTTATAATAAAACAAAACAAACAAACAAAATATGTTATCCACAAAAGACAAATTTTATATCTTAAGATACAAATGGGTGGAAAAGTAGTAAGATACACTCCACGCAAATAGTAATCATAAGAGAGCAATAAAGACTATAATAATATCAAACCAAAGAGATTTAAGATAGTAAATATTACGAGTGACAGAGCTGGTCATGAGCTATTGATAAAGACTCAATTCATCAGGATAAAGACTCATATAACATCTGTGCACCTAACAACAAAGCAACAAATAAATAAAGAAATAACTGAGAGAATTGAATAGGTGTGCTTTGGAAGCTGTTCCAAGCATTTTTTTTATTAGCCAAAAATCTGTATCCTTGCCCTAATTATGTTTTCTAAGAAATAAAAAACACACACAAGACTATAAGCACATCAATATGAAATGCTTCAATTGTACGCATATAATGTAAAATATCTTAATAATAAGTATATAATATATAATAATTATTATGTAATGATTGCATAATATATAATAATTGTTATTAAGATATATATCTGAGAAAGCAGTGTAAAGTGGTTTAGAAAATCCACTTTGGAATAAGGCATATGCTGGGCTGTGCCACTTTTCCAGGACATACACACTGCAAATATTCTCAGCCCCACCCAGTACCGTTTCATGAAGGAGAGATTTAACTTAGGTTGGCCTGTGTGCCTCCTGCTTCATTCCCAGGGTTTTTCTGATCAGAACATTCATATAAAATTTCTGGACATTGGCACACCCATATATGCAGAGGAATAATGCCTGCCCACCAACTTCTAACTACAGGTGAATGAGTTCTAAAGGAAAAGGGTTGTTCATTATTTGTTTAAGGAGCCTTGGTGGCAGAGTGGATTATAACTACTAACCACAAGGTAAGCGGTTTGACATATAAGCTACTCCACAGGAGAAAGATGAGTCTCTACTTAAAGATTTATAGCCTAGGGAACCCACAGGGGCAGGTCTACCCTATCCTGTAGGATCACTATATTCAGCATTGACTTGATGGCAGTGAGTTAGGTTTTTAGCTTTTCTTTGGTTGGGTAGAAGGCTGTGAAATGTAGTTTATAATATCTTGTAAACATCTTCCTGGGGTTGCCTATTGAACACCACAGCAGAAGCTAGCTCACTAATGCTCTCCATGTATTGATTTTCCTTTAGCCTCAATTTCCCCTTGAACTCATATTCCAAAATAAATTCTATGCACATGAAAAAGAAAAAAGAAAAGTCACCAATCATATTAGCAAAGAATACAGAGGCTTTGAAATTATCAAACACCTGCCCTAACTGAAATCTGCAGTGCTTTTTCTCAAATGATGGTGTAGTGCAAAATAGTTCCAATTACACATGGAACATTCTGTACAATAGGTCACATCGGAGGCCCTGACATGAGTGTTAATGATTTTATAAGGCTTGATAGCACATACTGTATGTCCTTTGACTGAATAGATTTAAATGAGGCATCTAAAACAGGAAATTTGGAGAGTCAACAAATATTTGTTCATTAAAACAAGTAAGAAATTGTGTCCACACAAACAATTACCACGTGAGAAGCCCAGCAAGACCAAACGTAGGCAAACTATGATATACGGGCTGACGTTGTCAGCACAAAACCCAAATAACCCCCAACCTTTATCCCACACCTCTGCGTCTCTTTCAGAGCATTTGGCACCTACGGCGACTAGAATAATAGATTCCTACCACAGAGATCTTTTGCAATGTAATGCCATATAGACGTGGGGGAATCCTTTTAAAATCAAATGCTACACGAGGACAGCTTACTGAGACTGAAGATATGCACTCTTTTGTTTGTTTGTTTTTCTTCTCACTGGTATATCACCAGATTTTGTTTTTGAGCAATATTAACTTTAATACATGCCCATGCAATAAATAAGGAATGGAAAGTTAAAAAAAAAAAAAACAGTTCTAAATAACCCGTAGCTCAAAGAAGAAATCACAGAGAAAGAATAAAATAGTTCGAATAAAAAAAGCTACTGTAAAATCAAAACACTGTAGACAGCTAAAGATGTGCTTAGGAAAACATTTATAACTTTACATCCTTAAGGTCAGAAATAAGTAAGATCTCATATCAGGTGCTATGTTTAGAAAGGAGAAAAAGCATGCCATCCTAAACACACAACAGCAGAATGAAAGAAATAATAAGATTCAGTAAGAATATTAATGAAGCAGAGATCAGAATAAAAAAAAAAATCAATGATGTGAAAAGATAGTTGTTTAAAAGGTTCAATAAAGTTGACAAACCTTTAGCAAAGCTGATTGAGAAGAAGGAAACAAGACACATATTATCAAAGTCAGTAATGAAAGAGGAAATAGAACTGGCCCTACAGAAATTAAATGGATCATGGAAACTAAATGGTATAATAAAAGCAGAAAAATATACCAACAAATTAGACAAATTAACTGAAATGGGTAAATTCCTTAGTAGTCACAATTTACTAAAACTGACTCAAAAATAAATAGATAATCTAAGTAGATTTAAAATTAACAATGTAAAAGATCCCACAGAAAAGCTGTACTCAGACAACTTTAATGATTAAGTCTATGAAAAAAGTTAAAGAATTAAATTATAACCATCCTACACAAGCTAATTATATTCTAGGAGTCTAATATTACCCTGATACCAAATTAAGATTAAAAAAAATCACAAGAATCATGTAGAACAACATTCTTCACATACACAGACATAAATACCCTCAAAAATATATTGGCAAGTTGAATCAGCTAAAGGGAAAAATTCAAATCAAGTGAAATCCCAGGAATGCAAGGTTGGGTTAATATCTGAAAAGAAATTAATGTAATAAATCACATTAATAAAATTAAGGAGGTAAATACATAGCTATCACAACATACACAGGAAAAATATTTATCTAAAATTAAACTCTATTGGTGAGTAAAAACAAAAACAAAAAAACTCTTACCCAGTAAGAGAATGGCACTTGCACAAATTTATAAGTAATCTATATAAAACCTATTGTTAATGTACTTAATGGTTAAAGACTGAAGATAATACGAGGGCCTCCCCCCAAAAAAAAATTAGAAAAAAAGCTCTGCTGAGCAGAGCGTTTGTGGTACACATTTGTCCCACTAGGCAAGCAGCTAGCAATTCACACTGCATCAGCGCACCCAGTGGCGTTTCCTGGGACAGTTCTCTCTGGTCATCTGGTCACAGTGAATTTTTTCATACAAGCAGTTTCGCTGCAACCTTGTTTTTTGTGATGACCCATTTAAGGGAACAGTGCGTGGCTGTGAAATTTTGTTTCCTGCTCAGTAAAAATGATGCAGACACTGTGGTAAGGTTGAACACCGCTTACAAAGACAGCACCATGGGAAAACTCAAGTGTATGAGTGGTTTTAACTTTTCAAGAAAGGTGAAATGTTGATTGATGACAAACCTCATTCTGGAAGTCCATCAACTTCCCAAACAGGCAAAAATGTTGACCAAATGTGTGCGTGTGTGCTCAAAGAGCAATGAAAGACCATTGACGAGAAGGGGAAGCTCTCTGGACTATCTCAGAACTCAGTTTAGCTCATTTTAACGGAAGATTGGGAAATGAGAAGGGTTGCTGCAAAATGTGTGCCTCCAGTTCTGACTGAGCAGCAAAAGAACAGAGAGCAGAAACATGCCATGCTTTGAAAGAACAGCTCTGAACCAACCCACACGTTTTACCCAAGGTCATTACTGGTGACAAGCCATGGTGCTATTCTCAGGACCTAAAAGCAAGTATCAATCAACCAGTGGAAGATGCCATCTTCACCTGGCCCCCAAAAGGCTCTTCAAGTGAAATCAAAGACCAAGACCATGCTCATTTGTATTTTTGATGTGAGAGGGACAGTGCATTTGGAGTTTGTTCTACCTGGTCAGCCGGAATAATGCTTTTGCTATTTAGAGGTTCTGGCAAGATTGCGTAACAGTGTGCCACAAAGAACGTCTGATTTGTGGCAGCCAGGGCACCAGTTTTGCCACCATGACAATGCACCTGCTCACACAGCCATCTCAGTATGCCAGTTTGGGGCAAAAGACAGCATGCTTCTCTTGCCCCATGCACCTTACTCACTTGATCTCACTCTGTGTGATTTCTTTTTGTTTCCACAAATGAAGAGGAACATGAAAGGAGAGTGATTTGATGACACAGAAGAAGTGATGAAGAAAACAAGAGATGTGCTATCAGCCATCCAAACATAAGTTTGAAAAATGTTTCCAAGAATGGAATCACAGATTTGACAAGTCTATTGAGTGTAATAGAGAGTAATTTGAAGGTGATAGGTTATTTTGAAAATAAATAAATAAATAGCTTTGGGAAAAATTCTGTTTTGGGGGGAGTGTACCCCCTCATATAATAAAATCAAGTATATTTCTATATAAAAACAATGAGTTATATAAAAATGAAATTGAGAAGATAATTTAATTTACAACAATAGCAACAAAACAATAAAATATTAAGGAATAAATGAAACAAAAATAAATGACTTATACACTAGAAACTACCACTGATTGGAAGAAATATTTGTAAATTGTATTTCAGAAAACAACTTATCTCTATGACTTATAAATAACTCATCAAACTTTGGTGATGCATATAGCTACAGCTGTACACAAGCCTGGCTATAGGGTATTGTTGGACATACAAATCATTGGACCAGAACTGAGGATCCAGCCATAAGCCCTTACATATATGGGTAAACTAATTTTTGACAATGGTGCCAAGGTAATTAAATGAAGAGGTCATGTATTCAATAAATAGTGTTGGGGCAATTTGATAATGGTTTGGCAAATTATGGACTTAGTCATGAACAAACATAATCATAATTGTCAAAGGCCCTAATGTAAAAGCTAAATTTCTAAAATAATTGGAAGAAAACTAAGAGAAAAATCTTCCAGACAAATTAATAGTTGACTTTGAACTGCCAACCATGTGGATGGCAGGCCAATGGGTAACCATGGTTGCACCGCTCCACACATGCACTAAAATTTCTTGGATACAACACCAACAGTATGTTACATAAGAGAAAAAAATATGATAAATTGAACTTTATTACAATTATAAATGTTTATTATTATTAAAGCACCATTAAAAATAAGAAAATACAAAGCACTGACTGGGAGAAATATTTGCAAAAATTATTTCTGAAAAAAAGAACACTTGTTTCCAAACTATGCAAACAACTCAAATGACCCATGAATAAGACACACAAATACATAAATATTTTTTAAACGGAATTAACCTAAGAAGATGAGAAAATATTACGTACTGTGGTAGTTACATAATGTGTTGTCAATTTGAGAGGATTAAGAGTGAAGGGGTGGAATCCAGCCTGTCAATCAGGTCACAGCTTGATGACCTCATGTGCAGGCACTAAGGAGATAAATAGTTCATTGGAGGTGGGACACACGCTCACTCCCTACCAGACATCCTTGAGGAGAAGCCACTTGGACCTACCCTGATGGAGCCAGAGCCCTGGGAGTCGGAGTAGCCAAGTGGAGACCCCTGCCAGTGCTGAGATGCTTACAGCCACCAGAGCCACAAGGCTTCCCACCCACTTGCCTGTGATCTTCCTGCATCTGGCACTGTGAGTCTGTAAAGGACTTTATAGATTGGTATCAGACATATGAGCTAATAGCAAACTCATGGACTTGGACTGGGCTGGGGTGTTTTCTCAATATTCAATTGTTCTTGTATATAAAGCTCTTTCTTATACACAAATTAGTGTCCATGAATTTGTTTCTTTAGTCTACCCGGATTGACACAGATACCTTAATAATTAAAGAAATTAAAATGAAAACCCACAACGAGGTACCATATCATAGCTACAGTGATAGCTGTATTAACAAGACCAGACAATAACAAGTGTTGACTAGGATATAGAAAAACAGAAACAACCACAAACTGCCAACAAACAAAACCAAAATCATTGTCATCAAACTGATGATAATAAATAAAAAAGTGCAAGCATTTTGGAAAACAGTGTGGCAGCTTTATAATTAGTTAAACAAATTTAACATGAAAATTAGCAATACCATTCCAGGATGTTTAGCCAAATGACATGAAAAAAATATGTGCACACAAAAAGTACTATGCAAATATTGTATCAGTATTGTTCTTAAGAGGGAAAAAAGGGGGGATCCAAATTAATAACAACAGCCAAAAATACCCACACAATGTAATATTATTCAATAATAAAACAATTGAAACATGAAGGACACTTGCTAACACAGGAGAGACCATAAAAACATGATAGTAAATGAAAGAATCCAGATATTGTATGATTCCAATTATGTGACATGTCCAAAAAGGAAACCCTTGCAGAGGCTGCCGGAAGCAGTGGGTAGGGGCAGAGATTGTATGCAAATTGCCTGGTGGGATCTTTGAGGATGACACACTCGAAAAAACCCACTGTCCTCCAGTCCATGCTGCACACAAACCTGCCGTGGGTTTCCAAAACTGTGACTGTTTCAGCGAGTAGAGTGTACAGTCTTTCTCCTGTGGAGCCACTGCTGATTTGAACTGTCGACCATGTGGAGAGCAGCCCAATGCGTAGCCGTGGTTGCACCGCTCCACATATGCACTAAAATTGCTGCTTGGTCTACAACTGATATACGGAAGATTGTTTTCACTAATATAGACTGATTTTTTTTATAAACAATTGCTCAATACTAAATTCATACTGGGAACACAGTCCTTTTTGGTTGTCACAAACCATAGACTAATGCAAATTGTAAGCCGAGCATGTTCCTGTCCGAGAATAGTTTCAGGCATAGAGCCGGAATTCAATAAATATTTGTTAAATGAATGAATCCTGTCACAGAGAGAACCATCGCCATGAACAACAGAACTTGAAACTGTCTTGGAGAAACATAATTACATGACAGCGCTGTTGCAAGCATAAGCAAAAGCTATCCATTTGTTTCACTAGTCAGACCACAATCAAGGAACTATTTCATTATATTCTCAGATTCACTTCATAAATGTTCAACCAAATATTGGAGAAAAGATCCCCCAAATAATACTAAACCCTCTCTTTGCATCTGGAATAGTGTTTACATTGACATCCATCCAGGGTCTGTTCCTTTGGCTAGGCTTATCACAGACTGATTCAAACGGAATACTCGTGCCAAAGCCTTTTATAGAAATCATCATAGAAATAACTTATTATCTGACCCTGGTTTCCCCTTTCTTCCTTTTCCCCAGAAAATACCACAGTCACTGCTAAACAAAATATCTCCCCTTTTCATCAGACAGTACAATAGAAAAAATATATATATAATAAAATAGAAAATTGTCTTGCAAAGGAAGGTAAGAGAACTCTCTTCATATATTATCTTGTTAATTTCTTCAAGATTATACCCATGGTAGTAAGAGAATAAATGGCCAGGGAATGTCAGTAGCAAAACACTTTTCCTATTGTTGCCCTTTCTTGGGGAGTCAACCCCATTACGATGGCTTCGCTGCTCTCTTTTAGCCTCTTCAAGCTCTGTAAGGCAGGTGCAAGATGCATTTGTCTTGTGAGTTTGGAAGACAAATATGAACATAAGTCACTCAGTCCCTTCTTGCTCTTTCTCTTGGGAGTTGGATGCTTTCAGAGATCACACGGTCTGCTTGGCTTTGTTCTGACGAGAGAAGACCTCCTTAGTCCAATCTTGGCATCACTGAGTAGCCAAATCTGCCGAATCATAGCATTCAGTATTATACAACTTTCTGTCCATATTTTCTGACATCACCTTTATTTATAATAGAGGTAATATTTTGACCTTCATCTCTTTTATTCCTTTGTATAATGGTTTTCTTTTTTCTAATCAAGCAGATAAGATCTATTTGTCTATCTTTCAAATAACCATAAAGAGACCAGAGCTTATTAACAATATTTTAACTAAAGACAGAGACTGTACGAACGGAATACTTAAGTCTCTACAGCTCATAATTCAGGGTGGTATTGAGCCTTCCTCCAATGCTATGCTATCTTCTTAGTCATATGGTCTAAGGCTTTCGGTTTCCTTTAAACTGGGGTGAAATCCATATGGAAGTCCGCAATCTTTGCGCAATTAGCATGTCTTCATGGCCTCCTAACTTGCAGAAAGCAAGGTTGTATCATCCTCACATCATAGGTTCTTAATAAGTCTTCCTCCAAGCCTGGTGCCACGTTCTTCTTCTTTAGTTCGGTTTCTGGATTATTTGCTCAGCATACAGATTCAACACATATAGTAAAAGGATAAAACGAATCACGTTAGCTATTGTAAATTCAAGAGCAATTTTCAGCATCTCTCTTACATCCATTTTGACATTTTCTTTCTTTCCTGTCTTAGAAATGACATGAAAGATGTCCTTGACGTCATCCATATCTCATACGGTCTTCAGAAGGTTAACGGAAGAGATCAATGATTAACATCCAAGAGAAATAAAGACAAAGAAAGACGCTGTATAAAAAACCATCACTGGTACTTATTGGTGGGCATTTCTTAGACAATAGTTCTTTAGACCTAACAAAATATACTTCATGATATCATTATCAGAAGAAAGAAACAAAGAGGTTTCCACATCAAAGGAGAACACTGTGAGGACTAGGAGCAGGCCTGGAGGGGTGGGGAGACAGGAGGACACGAGCAGAGGGAAGGGACAGACAGGTAGAGAGTTCCAGTGTGTGTGTGTGTGTGTGTGTGTGTGTGTGTGTGTGAAACAAAGAAAACCAGAGTCACAAGCATGGGAGGAGTTGGGAGACACTGTCATTGTTTTGGTGAGATGGGCTGTGAAATAGTATGTTTTTCTTCGTATGTGTTCTATCCCACGAAGGGGAAAGTAATAATAATAATAATAAGCTTAAACTCACACAAATGAGAAAAGAGTCATAGTCCTAAACACCCTCCCATCAGACATAAACATGGAACTGAATTGTTCTAACGGAGGAAAAGTCAAATTGAAACTGACTCAAATTAGTCGTGACACACAAGGTACTTTCAAACAAACCAACAAAATATTCTAAAATATTAATAGAGTTTCCATTCTAAAGGTACTAGTGGACTAAATCCCAAATGATAACATGATTGCCAACCCATTTGTTGTGTTAAGGACATAAAAACCAGAAATATCAGGAAAAAAATTAAAAAAATAATATAGCAAACTGTTGAAGTATTCTACTGAGAAAAAAGTTTATAATACAGTAGTTACTTATATATAAATATAGATATTCAGGATTGCTAATTTGCAGAATTTCTCTATAAATTAATTAAAATAGATGATGTAGTGTTCTAAGCATTTGCTTTGTTTTTCTATAATTTTCCCATTCCAGTGATTGCTTTGTTTCACATATTTTTAAAAAAAATTCATATCTATTTTGATTTCTCTGCATCAACCATGAATGAATGAGGTTCAAAGCCTGGCGCAAGATATATATATATGTGTGTGTGTGTGTGTGTGTATGTGTATGTGTGTGTGTATATATATATATGTATACATATATATATATATACACTTACAATTGATCAAACCTGAGTGCCTGCATACATTCACAAACACACCCACCCCCAGATTCCCTTCATCTGAATAAAAATTGCCTCTGTGATGATGCGTATCGATGGCATGACAGAGGTTTCCTATTGCATAATGATTATAAATTGTTTTATTTGATCAATATTATCAATTAATTCTTTGTTCTTAAATTTTCCAAGTTCACCCTCACCTACTCCCCCTCCCTCCCTCCTGTCTAGTCTCTCTCTTTCACATCTAACAAAGCAGAAACTGCCATCTTACATTTTCTTGTTAGCAACTTTCCGTGGGTCGAGTAGGAGGAGACCCTGATAGCTCTGGCCCATTTCTAGAAGTGCTCCTTTGTGGAAACTACTCCTTTGTTGCTCATTCTTCTTGCTGTGCATGTAACCTGATTCATGCCTGGATTGGTTCCAGACAAAATCACCTTAACACTGGAGGCGCAGGTTAATGGCGACTGTTCCACAGGAACAATTAAGGATAAATAAACTGTGATAGGTGATGACTTTCACTTTGGATAAGCATGCATTAATGCACCCATTATTTTGGTCAAATCTTTCAGTACACTAGAGTTAGGAATGATTTGTTCGTTTGATTTTTTTTTTTTAATGAACAGGTAGTATCATGGACCATTCCATCTGTTATTTGCCTTCAACATATTCTATTTTCTCCTCTACTGGTGATACATGTATAGTCAAAAAATGCTAACTGTAGATAACTGTCGTCAGAATCATACTGCATTTAAAAGTGTCCTCAGATTTTTTTCCAAATTATGTATGACAAGCCTTGAGTGTTTATTGTATATAAGCCCTTATAAAAAGAGGTTCATATTTTACATTAAGCCACACATCACTTTCCCCAATTCCTCATATTTTCCAAGCTGTTGCTTATGAGTGATTATTTAAAATTTTTGGCACATTTCATCAAATTGTAAACTTCAAACAGAAATGGTAACCTTCTAGACTGTTCTTTGGCAAAAGGGTCATTTAGGAAAAGTTGATGCTTATTTCTATTTTATTTTAACCAAGTTATGTCTATAGTATCATTGGTATTTTGAAAGAAGTACCCCCCCCACTTATAACACAGAAAGAAGAAAAATTACTCATAAGAACATTTTGCAAGTCAACAACACAACCCTAGCTTCCATTAGAAATGTTTTCCATGTCTAAGCTTTCCACACTGGGATGAGGGCAGAAGGACACTTGGCAGGAGACTAAAGCCACGCTCCTAAGTCTATGGTTTACTCCGTAACTTGTAAAGAGAAGGAAAGGGGGAAATACCAGTGAGACGCTGGATTCCGGTTATTCTGAAACCTACAGGTAAACGATTTCCACTCCAGGACAGCATTTTGTAAACGATGCTTGAAATCCTCGGAATCAACCTGGTAAGTGCATGCTCAGCCCACCTTAGCCCCCCAAGTGTAGCCTTTGTGCTTATCAATTTTGACTCCTTCCATATTGCCAGACCTGACTGAATCTTGTTCCAGAAAAGTCTAAGGAAATGCGAATTGCTTTAGGATGAAAAATCAGCAGGTGGCACTCTTTCCTCTGCATCCATTTTGAGCTACTTTTTCAGGGCAGAATATTAGAAGTTACTTCCTAAAAGGTGGAAACATAGGGTCCAGAATGAACGATGACAAGACCGTGCTGAAGAAAGAGAAACTTACTTAGCAGAGAACGGCCACAACCTTCCTAAACATGTTAGGTGGATAGACCCTTCTTTAGTATGAACTCCAGTCAGATCAGCACAGAGCTATAGCCATTACATCCTGAGATCACTGAGTGCTCAGGCTAGATCAGAGCATTTTGTAGTCAGAGGATCTTGCCTGATTCAACATGACCAAACAATATGCTTCCACAAGTACCAGGCTCCATGTTTTCATTTCCCTACCACCTTAGAATCTAATTAATCAGAACCTTTATAACTATATTAGTGATTCCAACTTATAACAGAAATTGGTTGGAATGGTTCTATGTAATGATGAGGAAAAAGACCTCATCGTTACAAGTGTAGAATAGTATAAGAGTAAAATAGTATTCAAATAATTCATAGGAAGAAAGCTCTTCAGACTAGTGTTGATACTTTTTCAACAACTTCTGGGTGTATTTATATAAGTTAATAAGTTCTTCACCAGCAGAAAAAAAATAAAATAAAAAGAGGTGCTGAGAACATGGCTACCCAAGGGCTACTAATACTTTTCATGAAAAAATTCTGTCTTCATAGAAAATGAGAACATTTCATGTCTCTAAGAGCAGGTTTGTAAAACACATCCATAAGTTTCCTGGTAGTGTTGTTAGCTGCATCCAGGGAATTCCAATTCATGACAGTCTCAGGTGTAGAGAGAAGAACTGCCCCATAGAGTTTTCAAGATATCGGAAGCAGATCACACTTGTCTTCTGAAATACCTCTGAGTGGATTCAAACTGCCAACCTGTTTGTTGGTGGTTGGACACTGAACTATTTGCACCTCCCAGGGACAAATTTAATCTCTGCCCATACCCAGAATGACCAGGAATTCACTAACTTTAGAAAGATGTCCCAGCTGCCTTATAGGCAGAAAAGAAAAAGATTCATGTTGAGAGTTTGTTGTAGGAAACTAATTTGTATTTAGTGTCATTTGAGGTAGTCATGGTAAATTGAAAAGCTAATCTGACTTCCTACAAAAGCTCAAAAAACAGTGGACCATTTTGAGAGCTTAAATTTGGGCTAAGAAATAAGGTTTTGCTTTTGTTTTATCCATTAAAGCTAACAAACATGCAAATAAACTATAGATGCATGGGTTTCAAACCCCCTCCTAGGCTTCTATCACTGCTCGTAAACCCTGTTTCACAAAAGATGTGTCCTTCCAGGCTGCCCAGAGGGTAAAGTGGGAAAAAGACAGAGTAAGAGTGCTCCAAAAGGTGTTCCAGCCCAGTGCCAATTTGGGTTGGAGTCTTTTTCCAATTTGTAGATAAGACAAGAAGAATGGCCAATGTTCTTTAAAGGGGAGTATTTGTTAACATATAGGCACCAAAGGACACACAGTCAGTTGTAATTGCTATGAAAACACATATCTGGCTTTCTGAGCAAGGTGTTTTGGAAGGAGGACTGATGTGAGGCATTCAGAAGTATGAGGCATGGGTTCTGCAGGGCATTTTAAAGTCAACTAGTTAACTGGTAAACTAGTCCACGCATTCTGTGACTGGAGAACTCAGAGAGGCCACCATTCCCCTCAGAGAGTCTAGCGTACTTGTATGTCATCACACATGACTTCCCCAGCTAACCACTCACTATGCATGATGGCATACCAAGCAGGAGGGAGAGGATGCGGAAAACACTGCGCTCATCAGTGACCGTGGGTTTATCCCATTTGCCTGAAGACGTCCTTAGTTAAGATCCATTTAACCTGACTCTTTCAGTCCCTGGACCTTCTCAGTCTGGTGACAGCCTAAGAGATAGCAAACGCCAGAAGGCACCCCACCCATTAGTCCTGAGCCAAGTAAACGGCCACCCCACTTTCACGGCTGATTCCAAGTCTGCTGTACAATCCCAAGGACAACAACGAGAAGTGAATAGATAATAAGCTTCCATCTCCCACACATTTAACAGGCCTGCTTTATTCATTACAGGGTAGACCTGTGCACCAACAACATGTGTCACCCAGTGAAACGGTAGGTTTAGGGCAAGCCATTGGGAAGGAAAAGTAGAAAAATAAGAGGTACCTTGCCTGGACAGAAATGATACCCACATGGTAGCTTCTTATGATCATTTATGTTTAGTGCAGACGTTGAAATGATCCCTTACACTCACAATGATGATGCCTTGCTCCTTAAGAAAGACCATGAGATGTGGAGAAGCACAGTATAGTATTTCATTAAGTGCTCTTTGGCAGAAGAGGATTTAGAAGTAAAACTGCTGTCTTTGTGTGGCAAGGTCATGACCTCTGACAACTTTGGAGTTTATCTCTTTCATCTTCTCCCTCCCCTGAGATCCCTAACTTGCAGAGGAATCAAGCCAGTAAGCCTGAGCTAGACAGAATTCAGCATTGTTGTGGAGTTAGGATCTCTCTCTCCCTCTCTTTCTCTCCTCTCTCTCTTTCTCTGTCTCTCTCTCTCTCTTTCTTTTTTTCCCCCCTCTAAACAAAACAGATCTGAACGGAGCCAAGGAAACAAAAATGTATTGTTCCTCGCAGATGGAAGCGAGTGTCGCCTAGGTAACCAGATTAATCTCCTTTTTCTCTCCCTTCCTCTCTTGTAGTGCGGTAATCGGTGGGCTCTTTTCACAAAAAAGCCAGCCTCAAAGCTGGGGCTCTAACTAGGTTCCTAATTAGCTGCAATTTACAATGAAGACAACATGATGAGATAATAGAAATTTGCAAAATAATGACATACCTCAGCAAAATATTCCTCCTCCTAAGAACCATTTTTATACAAAAACAATAAAGAGGGCCCTTCTAAAGCAAAGCTGGAAAATGGTGGTGTATTATGTGACACAGAACATTATTGTTCGCCTCTTGTTCCCCCAATCAACAGCTTATTGTTTGGCATCTTAAATAAAAATGACTCAAATACAGGCCACATAATGATCTCCATTGCGCTAATACACTGTATATACTGAGTAGTCAAAAATGTACGGGAGCCAGTACCAGTGGGGCTGATAAAGTAGCAGGGCCCAGGAAGGTAATTTACAATACAATGCAATAAGCATTATTACTGTTCTTAATCTGATTCCTGTCAGGATGCTCTCTGACATCAAAAGGGGGCACCCAAAAGGAGGACAAGCTAGTTAATGAAATATGATGGATCACATTTTTTTCCGTGTGGTGGTTAGCTCAAACGAAGCAGCCTCTGGACTGTCAGCCAACAGGATTCTCTTGTGTGACATCAAAGACCACCATTCAATGGGGGCAGGAAAACACACACACACACACACACACACAGCACAGAGGGAGGAGCTCCTAGGAACTGAAAGAACCATTAATAGTAATCTCTACCTTATGTCCACAGAAGAGAGCAGGGTAAAGGGCCAAGGCCAGCTAGTCACTGATTTTACAATGACCATCATCAACACCTACACTAATTTAGGGAGAACGGCACAGCAAACGACCCTCAGTGGGCAAGATTGTACATTTTGCTGCACAGGAGCAATTTGTCACCAGTGATGGTGGTGTATACCCTTAGGATCCGTGTGAATCAAGATTACAGCAACCTATAAAATATGAAACTGAAATAACAAAATAGAATCTAATGTCCTGTTTTCCATCAACAAGAATCATTCATAAGTGGCAGCAGATCGTTTTAACCAGTCTGGGGGGAAAGAATCAGAAGTCCACATTTGCTTAGGGACTAGTAATTGTGAAGAGTCCAGCTGGGCATCCTTGAGAACTAACGGACCTTGATCTTCCCCATAAGTAACTACTGACTAAAAACCAATTGGCCAGGGACAGAGAAAGCATGAACTCCTTGGTCATTTGGCCCTCAGCAACACTACAACTAGATCCCCTCACAGAGTAATACAAAGGTAGAGAGGAGGGCAGATTAGGTGCCCAATGGGCTCTTAGGAGTTCGGAAGGAAAAAAAAAAATCATAGGCAATGAATGTATAAATGCGCTTTACACAATTGATGTGTGTATGAATTGTGATAAGAGTTGTATGAGCCCCTAATAAAATGATTTTTAAAAAATAAAGAAAACAACTCATATTTGGTAGTAACATTTGCAGAAATGTGCAGAAGCAACACCATCTGGGTTTATCACAACTCCAAAGGGTTTAGCATCTATCTATATTTTGGAAGTGTGGCAATAATCTCTTGACTAATAGAGGACTATCAACTTTTCTCCAAAATTAAGAAAATATGTAATAATAAAGCTTAATCTCAGCCAAGAGAGAAAATAAGTTACACCACCAAGAACTGGTGCTCATAAATATCTGGGTTTCTGCTTCTAGATTTTCCACACAGATTTGACTTTACTGGGAAAATGATTTCGCACCAAACAAGGCTTACCTTTGAGTTTCATGAAATCCCGACCATAAAAATGTTCTCCTCCAGATGATTCATGAAATGCTACAGTAAAATAATTAGGATGGACATCATGTAAAGGGATGCTTTAAACCAGTAAATGATGGTATGCCACGTAGGCATAAAAATGTTTGACTTTGAGACAGAATCTGACTTTTTGTTGCCTCTGTTTCGATATGTTTTAAATGTCTCTACTTTTATTATGTTTTCAGATTGTTTCGATAATTTGATATCAGTGCATCAGTGAATATTGGCCACTCTTTATTCCTGTACTCGAATTTCCCAGGAGCTGGGTTCTACTGTTTCTGAGTTGGTGCTGGCACACCCAGCCACTCCTTGGGAGAAGAACAAGGCTTGAATCACTGCAGTCTGGGAAACTCTCAGGGGGCAGTTTTAACCTGGTGTACATGGTCTCTATGAGTCATCATCCACTCGATGGTAGTGAGTTTGATGTTTTTGGTTTTCTAATACTGATCACCCTCGGAAAACCAGTTCCTTTCCGCCCGGTGTGTGTTAACTTAGTAGTGTTCCTAAGCCTTTCCATGGCTAAGCTGTCCAGTGTGTTTTCAGACCTTTCTTCAAAGGTGTTGGCTCAAACCACCAACCTTTCAGTTGGCAGTCAACACATGCACCCTTTGCATCCTCTAGGGTCTCTGAACAAACCCCCATCGACTGTATTACTTTTGTTCGCCTATCTGAATACAGCTGGTGGAAATCATGCCACAGATTAGAACAGTGCCCATATCCAACTCAGTTAAACAAACACCATTCTTAGAAGCCTATTAGTGGCCCAGCCCTTCAAAAAAGTGCAGCATGATTTAGGCATGGCCAACAAATTCACTTAAAAAGGGGGGTGGGGGTGGGGGGAGGCTATTATAGTTTGAAACCTGACTAGAAACTTAATCTCCTTCGAAAACCATGGCCGCATGAATGTTGCACAGCAACCAAATCTCTTTACCACCACAGCCAGCGACAAAGGCACCCAGCTCACAGGTGGCCGGGGAACATGCAGTTTTCAATGTGTACCTCACCCCACAGTTCCAGCAATTGTCCAAGGTCAACCATCAGGCTCCGGAAAAGTCTCACTCTGGCTCTTCTGAGTTCCTCATTCCAGGGCTCAGAGACATAATTTTCCCATTCTGGTTAGCATCCCAGAGCACCCAGTTTTGCTGGTGTCCTCGGTTCATTTGGGTTTGTTCTAGTTTGCATCATTGGCCATGAAGCAGTAAGTTCAAAGCCCCGTAGTTCTCCTTTCTCACCTCCTCTGATTCCTATTAGTAGCTCTCCCAAACCTTCACTGCTGTCTTTAATACATCACCCTCATTAATTTCAGATGACATCACTGTCATTACCTGGCCCAATGCCAGAGAGTCAATTCAGACTAATTCCCACAACCAAACCTACTACTCTCATTAAGTCAATTCCAACTTGCCCAGACAGGGCTACCAGGAATCCTAAACCCAAACCAAACTTACTGCCACTGAGTTGGTGCTGAATCATAGCTACCCTACAGGACAGGGAAAAACTGCCCCTGTGGACTTCCAAAACTTTGTTTATAGGAGTAGAACGCCCTGTCTTTCTCTCCAGGAGGGGCTGATGGTTTCGAACTGCTGACCGTGCACTTGGCAGTCCAACACTGAACCACTACACCACCTGGGCCTCTCCAGAGCTCCTTGGGTGTATACTTTTTGCTTCAACCATACCCATATAGTTTATTGCAACCCTCCTGGGGTGGGGGGGATGTTGAACAGTGCCCACAGGGTTGGATGCCTTGCACCTTGCATCGCTTCAGGCTCTTGGACGCATTGTTTTCCCTACCCTCCTGGCTTCTACTCAACCCTCCCAGCCCCTTCTCTGTGAGCCATAAACAAGCTAAATTGTCCTCACTTATCTAAACCTTTCCTTTATACCCCACTATGTTCCTTTAAAAACCACCCTTTCTCAGAAATTATTTTTAATTTAACCTCCTTGGGCATCTCCACTTTGCAGTCTATTATTTTAAGTGAAAATTATATTTTAAACACAGAGTTGGAAAACATCCTCCCTTGCAATTTGTTACTGTTTTTATCATATGCTTTGAAACCGTGTCTGTATATTGAACATATCTATCTATAGTGAGCTGAAAGCATTCTAGGAGCAACAACAACAAAGATTTACCACATTCAACACATCTGATGGATCAGTCTCAGCGTCCTAATCACTCTAAAACTCTTAGAATCATAGTCAGGGATGGGAGGAAGCTTTCTTTTACCGCAACTCCACACCTCACCGATTTGTTGTCTGTGTTGATGTAATTCCCAAATATGTAAAAATATGCAGGAAATTATGAGCAGAACTCTCTGACTTATAGTTCTCTTACTCACAGTTTAATGGCCTTTTATCTATAAAATGAATTCTAGTCTCAAAAATGCTTCCCTTCACACATAGTTTTTATTGAAAACAACACAACATAATTTGAGTGCAATCGTCAAAAGGAATCAATCTGAAATGCAAAAATGTATTTAAAATAAAATGTTTTCTAGCCTTCAGTCCTATGGCTAATAGGTAGACATCCCTACCCAACAGATGCGGACAATTGTGATTGGCAAAACAAGGACCATAAGAATAAATGACCAGGTCCGGGATCTGAAATGAAACATGTGAATGCAGATTAAAGAGTTTTTGAGATGAAAGGAACTCTACTGATCATGTGGCCCAACTTTCTCTTTGGTTTTCTGTTTAATTTTCCATCAGTAAAGACCAGGGTCTTAGGAAAGAGAAGGTGATACAGCAAGAGATGAGTTGTGTAGCCTAAGGTGACCAGATTTTAACATTGGCAAAGTGGGACACCATTGATAAAACTCATAACCAGGCGAAATAGCCACATGGCAGCCGAAAACCGTATACCCTAGCTTGTCGTGCATTCTTTCCAAAAACCGGGACTTTTTAAAAATGCCACAGGACGCGGGAAAATTGTTAAAAATCGGGACTGTCCCGCCAAAAGCAGGATGTCTGGTGACCTTTTAGCCTCCATTCTGCATCTCTGTCTAAGACTATATATACCACATGCTAGGGACGAGTCCATTTCTCCTAGGTTACACAGACAGTGGAAAGAATGATTTACCTACAGAGTTAGACACTGATCCTAACAAGTCTGTTGTAACAATGGCTAATTAAATGTGCCTACAGTGTGGAACCTGATTTATCACTTAAAGAAGTCATTTTCTACCAGGCATAAGCTTGATAAATTAGTCTAAGTTGGGACTCCGTTTTACATAGAATCATTTGTTCTCTATCTGAACCTTATATTTCTCTTTAAGAACACCAGAATCAGTAGATGAAATGGAGGTGATTCTTAATGGAAATGGATATTATTCAAGGGATGGGTATTACTACTATATCCCAACACAGATGAATCCTGGGGTCCCGACTGTTGGCAAAGCCTGTTTGATGAAGCTGAACTAATTATGAAGTAACTGAGTCCCTTTGTAAAAAGTGAGAAGACAGAATTCTGTGATACCGAATCCTAGGATAACTTGAGTCACATTTGTGTAATCCCTCTCCTCTCTCACTGCATGGTGTGTGTGCTGATGTCACAGTGACCACATAGGCAGGGTAGAACTGCTCCAAGGAGTGTCTGAGGCTGTCTCTCTTCACATGAACAGAAAGCTGAGTCTTTCTCCCAACGATTGGCTTCTAGTGGCCCCACGAAGCTGCCCAGGCTCCTTATTTGTGTGATGTTTCCATTTAGTTGTGGGTTTTTGTTTTCTTTTTAATTTTTGTGTAATCAACATTGAGCAGTCCTTAAACACCACCAAAGGAGCCAGACTCTACACAATCAATAGGGCCACACCATGAACTACCATCCCTGGCTTCCTGAAGGTATGAGGTGTGCCTCAAATGCATCACTGAGACCTTGACTCGGATCACGTCTCCAGCCGTTACACCTGAGGGTGCTAATTGTAAGCACTAGGACTTCTCTCCAGCCAATTCCCCAAGTGCAGACGAGTGACACACATAAAAGGAACTCTCCCTGGCCGGAATCCACAGTGTTCAGGCAGTGCTCTTTACTTAAAGGAAGAAAACAATTAAGGGAAACCTTGAAGTAATCTCATTCCGCCTGTTTAGCCTCTTCACCCCTCAATGTGTGGTTAACAAGTGTGGCAATCAGGGCTAAGGCCTGCTATCATTCGGCCTTAATTAAAAAAGACACGAGCAACAGAGCTGTGAATTAGAAATGTAGCTCCGAACTACCCTGATTAATCCGAGACTCATGTTGGATTAATAACTCCAAACAAAGAACAAAAGGAAATTGTTATGCGAATTGCAGCCCTCCCAGGCCAGACAAAGGTCAAATCACAGGATTTCAATTTCATCCGGAGTCACTTAATCAACTCCCTCAGAAGGAAGACCATATGTAGCTCTGAAAGCTACCCATTGTCGTCCTCTTGTCGCTGGACCTGGGAGACGGCACAGTCATCTTCTCAAACTATTCTCAATTGCTTCTCTTCTTTCCCTTTTAATATGACAAAAACTTCATTATTACCAGTGACTCAAGACGAAGAGAGATGCCCTGCAGACAACATCCCAACAACTGCTGGCTTATGGAGTAAACTGGGCACTGCTGGCACTGACCCTACAGAGTTTCCTCCCCTTTGCTATGAAAGTCCTTCCTGACCACAGCACATGGAGGCACCACCACCACGGGGGGTGGGGGTGGGGGTGGGGGGGTGACTGCACTGGCAGAGCACCAGGAGAATAAGGTTACCCCACTTAGCCAGAAACGATGATGAAAGAAGATAGCCCTGCTGATTCAATGAAAGGAAAAGTGAATAAGAAGAACAGCCCATGGGACTTCGGAAGGCATCAGAAGACTAGGTTTTCTCTCCGAGGACTGGATTAGAAAGTCTGTGGAAGGTGAAGACAGAAGTTGAAAAGTCATAAGAGTCCTGGGGGCACAGCCAGTCACCCACGCTCCTGTCCCCAGCAGTTGCAGATTTCATTCACTTGTGAAGGGTTCTTCTCCTCAGCTGTACAAGAGCTGAAGGAAGCCGAGGATGGCAGACTCTCATTAGCAAGACCATATTAAGTGGTTTGAAGATGTGATGACTTAAACTGCGACATTAACACTTCTCACCTTGTCAACACCCAAAGTGCTACTAATGGTAACTTTTCAGGACCATTACAGCAACGTCCTATATAATCAAGACCCAGTGCTCCTCAAATGGATTTCTAGCAAGTTAGGCAATCCTTCCAAATGACAAAAGTATAATCTTTGGGGATTTTAATGTGAGAATTTAAAGGTAAACCGTTAGTCTGATGGAATTGGCTCCACTATCTTATGATAGTGATGGCTAAATACAGTTTTTAATCCAGAGTGATCCATTGGTATCCACAGAGTGCCTATAAATAACCAAAATAAAATCAAAGAGCTGGTGGTTTAAACTGTTAATCCTTTGATAAAGATTCATTGATTGTGACTATTGAGATGTAAATGGTCCATCTGAATGGGCAACATTTTCAACACCCATCTTCTTTATGGAATGAAAGTTTAGTTGCAAACCTTTATGCATTCTAGGCTTAGCCATTCCATCTAAGTCTCTAGAAATTACTAAAACCCACTACAAAACAAACAACAGCAAAAACCCACCACATCAAGTTGATTCTGACTAGCAGAGACCCTGCAGGACACAGTAGAGGACTCCTTATGCGTTTTCAAGACTATAAACCTTTATGGGAACAGACAGCTTCATTGTTCTCCCATGGAAAGGATGGTGGGTTTAAATTGCTGACCCTGAAGTTGGCAGCCCAATGATTAATGCACTGTGCCACAAGCTCTACCTTGGAAAGTACTCTAACTCACTCTCAACGAGTTGATTCTGAAGCATACTGACCCTACAGAAAAAGGTAGAATTGCCCCTATGGATTTCCAACACTAACTTTCTATGGGAGTACATAGCCTTTCCGTTTTCTCATTGTACAGTATAGGGGATGCATTTATTCCTTCTGGCCTCTGGTAGTGCATTGTCAGGCTTCTCATATTGAACATAGCACTTTCTAGTGTATGTTGATATTTACTCATGTATTGATTGAGTGCCTATTGCTATGTATCCCAACACCTACTGGTTGTACTGTAGTATCTTTGTTATGATGATGCTGGTAGCTAGGGCCCTGATATTTTATACAGGAGCAGAGTCACACATGGTGAAGAGGTTTCAATGGAACTTCCAATATAAGTCAGACTAGGAAGAAAGAGCTGGTGATTTACTTTCAAAAATTAGCCTATTAAAACCCAACGGATCATAAGAGAAGATTACCCAGGTCACTTGCTTTGAACACATAATCCATGCTGGAAGAGGGAATCATGTCTGGTGAAATGAGGAGGAAGAGGAGGCGAGGGATGCCCTCAAGGAAATGGGATGGTACAATGCCCTAAATGAAGACGGGGAACAAACCACCAATCATGACAATGGGTCAGGACCAGACAATGCTCCATTCTGTTGTACAGAGAAGGCCACAAGAAGTCAGACATGATGTGTGTTATCTATTGTCCATCCATCTACTACATGCATCAGGTACTATACTAGAGACTGGAGTTAAAGGAGTCATCAAAGCAGAGAACATCCTCGCTCCCATGGTCTTTAAGATTCAGTCCACGAAAAATATCATAAGCAAATGCATACAAAATGTAAAATTAGAATGTGGCAATTTTCACAAAGGAAATAAGCATGGTAATGTGAGCGTTTAACTTATTAAAGGTGCGGAGGATTTAAAATAGAATTTGGTGAAGACCAGGAGCAGAGGGAAGACAAGGCAGAGTCAGAGGTTCTGTTATGTGAGAGCAAATAGAAAAAAGTATGGTCAGATTCCAAAGTGGAGAGCAGTGCAAGTTGAAGGTGGAGGGGCAGGCTGACCTGAAAACAAAGGGGAAGCTTGTAGGCCACACTCACAATTCTTGTCTTATCTTAAAAACAGCAAGAAACCTGAGAAATATTGGTAGTGAACGTGGCCAAAATACAATCAGAAATAGGCAGATGTAATTTGTCGACATTTCTCCATGATCTCTAGTAACTGAAAACAAATAGCTACTGCCCCTTGTATTGGTTGTGCATTGAGCTGTGATCAGAATGGTCAGTGGTTCCACACCAGCAGCAGCTCCCTTGGAGAATGACTGGGCTTTCTACTTCCATGAACAGTTAGTCTCAGAAACCCAGAGTGGGGTTGCTATGAGTCAGTATTGACATTAAGATGATGAGTTTGGAGTTGGAGTGGCCATAGCACGATGCTTTGTTCACTTGGGTGGGACCTCTCTCCCAAATTTGACAAGATTGATTTAGTTGACATAAGTATCCCTCAGTCCCCTGGTGCCTAAGCCATGATGAGTCTTAAAGAAAAGAATGATCTTCTCAGAAAAAGGACCATTCGATGATAGAGGATATTTTCAACTAAATGAAAGTGTCAAAGCATTTCAGCATGTGGTTTGCTCACTACCATTGCACATGCACATGGCTTCTGACTTAACAGCATTACTAAACAGTGGCCATCACAGTGCATCAGCAAAACTATGGAAAGAGAGGTGGCATTCTTGCTATTGTTTGGCTTCTCGTGAGACAAGGATGACACCTGCTTTCTGAGAGATCCAAAGATGTAAGGCACAGTGCTTTGCAAACTAAGCCCCATGTTTGAAACCTAAAAATCGTACACTACAATTTAATGTGCATCAAAAAGTTATAAAAGTATCTGTGACTCATATTTCCCAGGAAGCATTCATGCAAGCTGCATTCCTTATGTGACATGCAGCTATCAAATAATGAGCACATTCAGGAAGCATGTTGAGATGTTGGCTACACATGGTAGAACAGCTGCATCAACAGAGCTTCTTGAGGATTATTCTTCAAGTTTCTTCTGAAAGCCACTTCATTTCCTTTCCCAAAAAGAGCTATTACTTGATCTGCAGAGTTAAGATAAACCTCCGAAATGGAATCGATGTTAATTTTTTTACATTAATCTGAGATCCAAAGAAGCTGTCCAAATCCCAGATATAAAATGTACAATTATCTTGTAAACATTTTCAAGCTATGTGTTCTGTATGGAGAAGGAAAAATCTATCACAGCTCAGACCTTGGAAGCTGCTTTACCGAGTTTGTAAACATTGCCTCAAATTATACTCAATAAAACAAGTCAGGAGGTTAATTGCTAAATGTAATTGTTCTTCTTATTGACATTTAACCCTAGTGCTAGATTTAGAGTTATTTTAAGCATTATTATTATCATTGACATGGGTAGAATGATAAAAAACAAAGCCTATTAGCCGAGGGCAACACATATTATATATATATATATATATATATATATTTAAAATGAAATTTTCACACAGCCATAAGGTACAGGTATAACATGCCAACTCATTCAATACTTACTGATTAGTAGTTATGAGCCAGAACTAGGAAAGTCCCACTGAATTAAAAAATATATACCTATAATTCACTCACTGCCATCTAGGCAATTCCTACTCATGGAGACCATATAGTGGACACTCAAACTGCCCCTGTGGGTTTCCAAGACTGTGATTCTTTACAAGAATAGGAAGTCTCATCTTCTCCCTAAAAGCTGCTGGTTGTTTTCAACTGTTGACCTTCTGGTTAGGAGCCCCACATGTAACCACTACGCCACCAGTGAATAAGCAATCCATAATTCCTGTCTGTGGGGATATGTCCATCAGCTTTGTGAGACATGAGGACATTGTGGCTCAGGGTAGGTTAAGGATACTGCCTGAGGCCACCTATACAACAAGTGGCAGGCCCTTGATCACATTCAGTCTCAGGTTTAACCAATATGCTCTTTTTCTCAAAAGGCTGTGACCCCAATAGGCATTTGGCAAGATTCCCTCATATCAGAATATAATTTAGGCTATGATAGGTACTTTGAGAAGATTGCTTAATAAGTTATTAGAATACATAAAGGCAAATTATTTCTTAAGTATTTAAATAAAATAATGGTCAGCCAGAGTTATTTATGATTCCCTAAATGGTGGGTTTTTACTTTATACATAGTAAATGTCTATTTCTCTTTAACTGGAAAACAACCTTCTGGTTCCTTATAAAGTGTATAATTTACTCAATCTATCAAAATATCAAATGCATTTTTGTATCAGCACAATAAAAAACATATAGTCTATTATTGTTGTCTACATTTTACTCTATTCCATTAACTGAAACCAAAATTTACAGCAATATGAATAAATTTAGATTTCACCTCTTAAATAACTGTGGAAGCAATAAAAAGTACTATAGCTCAAAAATAACCACCAGAACTCAGAAAATAAGAGAACGCATACACATTTTCTCAAGTTGGATACTTTGCATCAATAAAAATGAGAAAACTAAATGTGACTAAAGTTCAGGCATTTCTAAATATGTGTAATCATATAAAGACATTAATTCCAAATCATTATCATTACAAATGCTGCCAAGGTAACAAATGCAAAAAATGCATAAAGTGTTAGCTTTAGAACAACATATTTAAAAAAAATAGTCTTTAGCATTGGGCTGCTAACTGCAAAGTCAGCAGTTCAAAACCACCAGCCAACCTGTGGGAGAAAAATGAAGCTTTCTACCCAGGTAAAGAGTTACAGTCTTGGAAACCCACCAGGTTATATAAGGTCACTATGAGTCACTGAGTGACAACCCTTCATTTCTATCAAATTCCTAAACTGTAGCTGATTACTCTGGTGTTATTGAACCTAATTTTGAAAAATAAAATAAAATAAAATTAAGTAACTATGATAGGTTTTATATCAACTTGACTGGACCAAGATTTTCATACAAATATGGTTTTGCTAACACAATAAGTTGAAATATTAAGATGTTCACTAGGAAAATAAGGTAAGATTGGTAATCCACATAGAAGTCCACTACCTGTCTATGAGCTTAGTGCACTATGGTGGTTTATGTATTGCTATGATGCTGGAAGGTATGCTAGCCATAGTCCAATTACAGATCTGGTCACCACCAATGGTGGACAGTTTTCAGTGGTGCTAAAAGGAAGAAGGCTGGGTGTCTACTTCCAAAAACTAGTCAATGAAAACCCTCTAGAACACAATAGAAAAGTTTCGGATACAGAGTTGGATGAAAAGGCTCCTTGGTGGAAAGGTACTCAGAAGATACAGCAGCCACTACACTGGACCTGAGCATCATAATGGTTATGCAGATGGTGCAGGTCAGGGTAGCATTTTGTCTTGTGGTATGTGGGGTCACCATGAGACAGAGTGACTAAATGGCAGTTAACAAAAACATAGAAAATTCCAAGAAAAAATATATAATTGACATGGTATCATATGATTATATATCATGATAAATAATATGATAAATAATGTGCTGCAATCAAATCACTTAAAAATTATTTTAGTACTTTTGCAGTTACTTAAAAAATGCTTCAGACTTGATGGGTAACAAGGGTAGGAGGAGAAGAGAGGGAAAGGGAAGCAGCAGGCTACAGGGTGGACAGGTATTGATAATGGTGGAAGAGAAGATAATACACCACAAGAAGGAAGTGGACAAAAAGAGGGCAGGGGAAACAGGGAAGCCAATGGGAGGTGTTCTAGGTCATTTAAGTTGTTGAATGCCAAAACGATGATCTGATGATATGTAACTCCACCTAATTCATATTAAAAAGTTTAGGAAAGAAAGAAAGAAAAAAGTGCCATGCTGATATAAATATATCCAGCAAAGAATTTAAACTGAAAACTGTACTCTACATAATATAAAATGTGTGTATATATATATGTATATATATACACACACATATATATATACACATACATGTGTGTGTGTGTGTGTGTGTGTGTATATATATATATATATATTTAAAAATAGGTGGGGGGAAAATCCAACCAGGAAGCAGCACCCATTCAGTCGGGATCAGAGCCTCTGAAAGTTGGAGAGGATGTTGCCTTTGTATTTGAGGGACAGCACTAAGTGAAAAAATGGAGAGACAGGAATATATATTGTAATCAAAGAGTGAAATCCAGGAATGTGAGATGATGTGTGTGGGAACGAAAACAAAGATATTTCCTAAACTTATCTAAAGAGTTTATAGGTGACATAAGCAATGAAATATATCCAGTCCCCAATAAGGGAACAATGAAAGGCTAACCAGTTTAATTTTAGTTCTGTGACTTTAATATCCTCATTTCTACTTTTAAAAAAAGAAAATTTGATAGCAGATATCTGAAAGTGGATTTTATTTTATTAACACAGAAAAAGGTGACTCGGTCTGACATTTGAATAATCACAGACTATATGAGGGAAGCTCCAAAAGTTCAAGGAAAAATACAATTTTGAAAATGGCATTTTTCTGTGAAGGTTCTGAAGTCCCTTCGTAGGTCTTCCTTAGATCTGTGACCCTCTAGCCCTGACCTCAAAAACAGAAACAGAAAGGACACCCTGCCATCAGGTCAATTAGGGCTCACAGCGACCCTGTACAACAGGGTGAAACTGGCCCTGTTGGGTTCAAGGACTACAACTTTTTACAGTGATCGAAAGCCTCATCTCTCTCTCTAGGAGTGGCTGGTGGCTTTGAACTGCTGACCTGTGGTTAGCAGCCTAATGAGCAACCACTACATCATCAGGTCTCTTTGTGGTACCTAATTCCATTAGAGGGAAGAGCAAACTAGCCTCTCAACCCCCCAAATTACTTGCAAATAAAACTTACATTATAATTACAAAATGAAATCATAATTAGCAATGATTTTAAAATTGTAAACAACACATACACACGCAGAGTTGTTTGGTGATCACCCAATTTTCTTCTCAAATGAATCAGAAAAGTGATGGGTTTCTTTAAGGTAAATGTTAAATGTATCAGGTATAGGGCAATGAACCCAGAAAGCCTAAACGTCACAGGTCCTAACTCCAAGTCCATTCCTCCAGTATCAGAAAGTGGCTCCGCCCTTGGCTTCAGGTTACTGTGATGTAGCCCCTGAATCATGATATGGCCCAGGGATAGATATCCCTGCCTACAGTCTTATTCTCCCAAACACACTCACCACCCCTCGACCTATGACACATTGCATTAGGTATATACGCTGCACACAACCTCTTTAGAGTATTGAAAAGCAAGGTGCATTACTTTGAGGATTAAGGTGTGCCTGACCCAAGGTTTAATATTTCAATTGCTTCATATGCATGTGAAAGCTTGATACTGAATACGAAATAACTAAGAAAAAATTGATGGCTCTGGAGAATACTGAATGTACCATGGACTGCTCAAAGGGCAAACCGACATGATCTGTCGTGGAAGAAGTACAGATAGTGCTCCTGAGAGGCAATGATGGTGGGACTTCGTCCGACACACTTTGGAAATGTTGTCAGAAGAGAGCAGTCCCTGGAAAGACGCAATGCTTGGTAAAGTGGAGGGCAGGGAAAGAGAGCGGCCTTCGAGAAAATGGACTGAGTCCGTCGCAGAGGACGGTGCAGTGCCTAGTTCTGTTGTGTACAGGGTCACTAAGGGCTGTCAATAATAGACGGCACCTAGCAGAAACCCAGCTTTTGAAGATAGAAATCTAACCACATTCAACTTTTCCATCAGCACCACAATTCTAAGGAAAAAAACATCAACCCTGATTAATAAGCATGTAAGGACTTTTCCATATAGATGTCTACTATCTTACTATGTTATCTCTGGGCCTCTGTAGTTCTCGTGTTCCAATATTTTGATTTTAGCATGCTTTCTCTCACTTGTAAGTCTTAAAAAATGGTGTTCTATGACTGCCAGGGGGCTGGAGTTACATGGAGCTTCTGTGTGTACCTCCATAGGGTACACCACCTCTCTCTGTATACCTGGAACAAATGTAACTTTTATAAACAGGCTGCATTTTTATAATTATAAAATGACCACATTAACTTGTAGTTCATATGACCCCAGAGGGCAGGAGATCAGAAAGTTGTTCTGAAATGCCAAACTCCTAACCCTTACACAGTGCCTGTTACATAGAAGGTTCTATTGCATATGGCTAGATGAATGGAGCTGGTTGTTTATGACTTAGATTAAAAGAAGCAAATGATAAGGTTTTGAAGTGGTACATCAACTAACTGAAACTGAGGTTCATCAGAAGTAAGCCTAAAATTTAGACAGTAAAAAAATGAGCTCTAATATATGCTTATTGCTTAACAATGACAGATAATCTTACTAAAACATCTTGAATTTACTTGGTGATATGGTGGGAAATGAAACAGAATGATTGAAAAATCTAATAGTTTTTGAGAAGTTGCAACAATCCCTGGATTTAGTACAGGATAATAAATAAGGGATCTGCTATATTAAATGACAATAAAATAAAATCCCTAAATCTTTTCTTGGATTACATTTAGAACTCCAATCAGAGAACACTAAGTGAATAATAATGTATGTTTCTATGAATGATTTAAGATTGAAGCACATTTTAAACAGTTTCTTGAATTTTAGATGACATAATTACAATTTGAACTATACATAATTAGCAGCAAGCATCAACATAATATTATTTAGCTGGTTTAAATATGATTGTTATTTGTTTCTGAACACAAATCAGAGAAAAAAGTTTTATACAAGAAAAACAAAAGTTGAATACTTAAGTCAATATTTCCTAAATACTATCCCCTAGGGGCTGATAGAACGATCCCAAGACTCTGTAAAAGCAGTCATTTACACTTTATGCAGAATTATGGACTACAGTACAAAAAGATCAAATTCCCAGCAGGGACACTGAGTAATTTTTTTTTTTAATCAGAAAGGGGACAGTAGGCTAAATAAGTTTGGGAATTCAAAATCTAAGTCAATAAATAAATTGGTGTTACTTAGAAGCAAAACCAATTACATTTAAAAACATTGTATTTTATGAGTACTAATATTAAATCATAAAGGAATTTGTATCACTGTGGTCTTTGTACAAGCTTAAAGTATAATAATTTTTGGTACACATTATTAAATATACAAGAGGTAGTTTCAAAAAGTTCACAGAGAACAAGGAATCTCAAACTGGAAGCTGTAATTTAAGAGGTCCTAACTACATAGAAGTGTTTGTATAAGAACATCTGTAAGGGACAGGTACATAGATCTACCAAGATTTCAAATTTTTTAAGAACAGTGGTTTAACAAAAAAAACCCAAAAACTGGATCATTAATCTAAATTTTAAAAAAGGAACGAAACCTCTGTTTTCCCAAGATCGCCTGAAGTAATTTTTTTCATTTAATTTACTGTAATTTCTTTTAAGTATTTTTATAATTCTACTTTGGCATTAGGAATGGGAGTGATAGAATACTACACAAAAAGGACCTGTCCCAAATTTAGTTGTTAAATAATTGGCAAGGCTTGAAATCTTTAGTTATACAATTTAAGATATTTACAAATGATTTATGTGTTAAAATGGCTATTCAAGATTTTTGATGTCCCACTGGAAAAATAGACTGTCACTAAACAGACACTAACGCTTCTAGACACTTATTCAAGTTTCTATACTCATCCATTGGGACAAAGAGGAGGCTTTTTACGCCATTAAAAATTATAATCTAGGAAACCCACAGGGGCAGGTCCACTCTGCTACACGGTCTCTGTGAGTCAGAAGCAGCTCAGTGGTCATGAGTGAGATGATTATCAAGGACAGCAACTTCATGATGCCATTTTTATATAACATTTTGGTGGGGTCAGGTCAGAAAGCTCCATTCTGAGAACCAGTGTTATTACCCAGACAGAATATTTCTCATTGCCCTTCAGAAATGCACTCTTTGTATAGATATAGATATAAAGTTATGAAAAAAATATGATGAATGAGACACAGAAACAGCAGAAGCCCTGGTGATTTCATTTATTCTCTAATGGATCATAGAGAAAAAAAATTTTTTTTAATTCAGGGTATTTATCTATAGGAAGCAGCAGTATAAGTGATGTATTTAACTTGGATGTCTACAATAAATATTCTTTACCCTTAAAGTCAACAGTTGTCTCTAGTGCCACCTTATTCTACTCCTGACTCTCATGTGGTCTATGAACAGACAAGGAGCCTCATGGTCCCCTTGTGCTCTTAGGTCCAATGATTCACAGTTGAATTTACATTATTTAACTAACACTTCCTACACATCAATCACTTATTCTATAAACCCAGTCTATACTGAAGACCTTGAGTCAGGAATTCTGTAGCAGAGTTTAGGGAAATGCTAAGTTGATCATTCAAATAATTTTCATTTTCTCCAATAGAGAAAGTGAAACGTATCTAACACACTGAGAGTCACAAAACGTTTTGATTTCTTGAGCACCACAAAGACTCCCATTCAGTTTCCAGAGAAAAGAGGGCATTTCATCGTCTGCCATCCTTTCTCCCTTATTTCTCTAACACAATACACTTGGAAACAAAAGGCAGATTATTAAGTTTTAAAATGAAGCTACTTGTTTCGCTCCCCTCTCTAGATGCCCCCCTCCCCTGTCGCAGCCTCTCTGCACATCTGGTGACCATGTGTGGTAGTGCTAATGCAGACTTTCCTGAGTGAGTTACAATTAGTTCCGACTGCCTCGCAGCTTTCCTGGGTAGTTCCAAAGTAAATGAAGGGAATGGGAGTGAGGGAGAACCAATAACTCTTTCACTTCACAAAACTGACTTCCCTCCTGCCCAGGGGACTCTCATCACCATCACTCCTGAGAATTTAAGAAAAAAAAAAAAAGGTGCAAGCAAATCAAATACTTTTGGATTTCCTCCTCCCTTTTCTCCACATCATCATTTTACCCAGCCTGATTCAGTGCAACAGGTAGCCAACACTACTGCTATGATCCTTGGAACAATTGAGAATTGTTATACTGATGTATCACAATCTCCCTGTCTGAGACCACATATAATCCTTACCTAACAATTTTATCTGCTTTAATAGAGTAAATGTGCGTGTTTATGCGTGTGTATTTTACTATTAGATGGATTAGAAGGAACGGCGGAAGCAAATTACTGTATACAATTAGTCTGTCTTGAAAACGCACACTTTTGTTTACTCTAGGCATTTCCCCCCTTCTCAATCAAGCTACTAATAGAGCTGTTTTAAGTTTCAACAAGGACCATATTAACTGTGGGTCTCCACATGAAACAGAATGCTAAACCCAGCATTCTCCTGACTATATGAACTCAAAGTCTCCCAAATCCTGTTTTACATTTCTGTCTGAAATCACTGTACTTCTTTTAAATATTTTTTTCTTCTTCCCTGCCACCTAGTATTTAGCAAATGATGAATGTTCCAGAAATACTACACAATGGTAGTAATTGCCTTTGCAAGAAGATGCACAGTGATGCTGATGTTGGAAAGTGACATAATTTTTGGCAGTTTGTACCTGTATCTTATCCTAATGCAATCAACCTTGGCAGCTCAACAAC
>NW_022103918.1:10675692-10708272 GCF_000313985.2 Echinops telfairi
TGTACAAACTGATGATAACCACCAAGGTGTACAAACTGATGATAACCACCAAGATGTACAAACTGATGATAACCACCAAGATGTACATTTCAGCCTGAACTAGTCTTATATACCCACAGCGAGCAGACAACCCCCTACACAACCAATAGTTTCATGGAAACAGTTGCAGATAAAAGCTCAAAACAGAAACAAAACAGCTTTTCCTAGTGAGCGCTTCGACTCTACTACAATGGGTAAATCAAGCCAAGCACCACCCTTAATACAAAGCAATACAGCCATGACCAACAGGATAGAAGAAAGTGGTACGACTCTTTTTTCCCTTGTTTTAACAGAAGCCAAAGCTACACGTGATGACACCCAGTAATAACAATCATAAATGAAAGGCAATAAGCACACTAGCTTAAAAAATACAGTCATTGGATTTATCGGGCCAAAAATATAAGTGATTTATTACTACAAGAAAAAAAGCAAGTTGAAAAACAGTCCAACGTTCACACAATTAAAATTACTTGAAAGTGTCAACCTCCTGCTTTCCCCGCTTTCATGACAAAACTTAATGGGTTTAACCACAAAGTTTCACCTTTATCAAATGGAAAAAGCTCTGGCCTAGTCTGGCCAGCTGTTGCTTCTATCTCAGGGAGTTACACTTCCAAGTCCATCTGGATCTCTCTCTGAGATTATCCAATGAAGGAAAGAAAGAAAAGAGAAGAAAAACTCTCTGCTGATCTTTGTGAAATGATTCCCTGCCCCCCCCCCCCAATACCAGGAGAGCCCCAGTGAAATACAAACTTATACACACAGATACAGAAATATTTTAAAAGAGTTCTAACTTTAGTAGCTAAAATACTGAGATATATTTAGATACTTCAGATTGCCAACATTACTGTAAAGTATAGGATAAGTTAGTCAGCAACACTAGCTTAATAATACTACATTACAGGATGATATGTTATTCACTATTCATTTTTCCTTTATTTTTATGAATAGGAAATTGACCTTACCAGTAATAAGGACAGCTAATGACAATCTGTGAGTCACTGTCCACAGGCACCTAGACCATAGGAAGGGGGTAGTTCCATGTATACATTATAATTAATGCCATTAGGCATCTCAACACTACACCAATTTAACAGCTTTTGACATCCAAAGTCTCAGATGTTTCTACTGTACCTTACAAAATAATTAAATATCGTTACTCTACCCAAGATTTATCTTTAAGGTAAAAGGCTGTTATCGCTCAGGCAAATCCCTTAAGAACTGAATCATATTGTGATTTTTATGCAAACACATTTGTCTCATACATTGGCAAAGAACGGAATAATAAGCTATCTACAAAGCTGATACATAGTACCTAGTGTCCCTGCCTTAGATGACACACACTCCAGTTTCTGTGCTGCTGATGGTTTGTTTGTTTATTTTTGTTTTGCTCTTCTGCAACTTGATGCTACTGTGGTATAAGCAGTGTAGTTTGGGATGTGATTCAAATTCACTTTTATAAACTGTAGAGTCAGTGATTTATATTATGATTACAATCTTGCTCGATATTTCAGAAAGGTGGTGCAAGTAAAGTATGCACATGTTAAATGACAACTTTAAAAGTTACAAGGATCTGATCTCCTGATAAGAGAAGGTTTTTTTTATTGTGTGTACAATTGTTTTCTTTAACACACACATTCCTTTCTTATCTCTTCTAAATCCACCAGAATACCTGTAAGTCTTCCCAAGGCATGTTATCAATGTAAAAGCAATAAAAAAGTCACTCTCTTGTGAATTACTATTTTCAGTATTTCAAAAGCATGGCAGTCACACCCTCCAAATGAACAAGGTTGGCTCTTTAAATTGAAGGACACTGCAGCACCCTTCATCAGTTGGCGTTAGCAATAGGGGGAGGGGAGGGAAGAAAATAGCAAATCATTTTTCTATCATCTGAACTCTCTCTGACCCTTGGGAGCTATTCAAGCATGCACTTAAAACAATTCAAATAAATAATATATATACACATACACAGAATTGATATATAGATAGCAGAAGAACATATTATGATGAAATGGATAGATAGATTAATAGGTAGAAATTAATCATCATGTAACCTATGTCTTAGCATCTCCATTGATAGCACAGAAGAATTCCCATTTATAACCACTAACAAACAACTCAGACTTTAATCAATAATCCTGTGAACCAGGGTATAACCTGGCTGTGAGCCAATTGCAGTTACAAGAGTCAAAAAAGAAAAGAGAGCTACCTTGTCCCCGTATTGACTTAAAAGTTGCCACTCTATGATAGTAGTTTAAGCTGGAAAATCAAGAGAGCGTGCAAAAGCTGGCAAATTGTATCAAATGCAGATAGCAGTGTTCGATGAGATATATCTTTCAAGTGATATTTATCTCAAAGGAGTTTAAAACATCCTAGCCTTAAACTTACATCCATCTTTTCCAAAAGTTGAATATTTGATTAAACTATTTTACATTGTATAAATATATAGTTGCGCACATCTCTCGATCCAAGAACTATTCCTTCTTGCTGAAAAACTTCTTCAAATTTGACACTAATTACTTTCTACCTAGTAATTTCTAACATCACTTCTATATTCTAGTGCTTCTACTTGCTGCAGTTTAAAACGTGCTTTTAATAGTAGTGTTATTGGGTCTACTATTTTTTACACAAAACACTCATAAAAGTGGTAACCCAGCACTGCCAGTTATATGCAGAGAGAATCATTCATAAAGCTTTCATTTTTATGTTGCTTTCAAACCCACTAATTCCCTCTCCCCAAAAAAGATATTAAAGAAAAGGGGAAACAGAACAGCTCAAGATATAAAATATGGCCAAACTTTCATCTATAAAGTCTTAACTTTTATAGAGTTGTCATCAGATGGCTTCTAAAAGTAAAATCAGAACCCTCCCAGCAGTAACAGGAAAATAGAGATAAATGAATCACCAAATAAATCTTTCTTTCATCCAGAAACCATGTGGGGACGGAGGTTTCTTCTGAGCAAAGCATGTGCCTGGAGTTGCCAGGAAGCGCTGTCGGTGGTAGGAGCGCACAGTTCAGTGGTCCTGCACCTTCATCTTGCAGGGCTCTCCTGCTACCTTAGAGTCTTGATCATACCAACTCTGGAAACCAGAGGTCAAGAGAGCCTGTGTTTCTTTGCTCTATTGCCATTCCCAGTGATCCAGAGAGCAGGATTTCACCACAGTTCTGTGACATGTGATCAGGATTGGGTGTTCCAGCTTCAGCGCCCAAACCCCAAAGAGGGCTCTTCCCTTTGTGAAACAAATTAATTACACAACCAAACATTGCCACATTCTTGAGGCCTATTGACAGAGTCACAACTGCAACCCCCACGTTGCCTTAAATGTTTTTCTCCCACGAAGGGTAAAAAAGAGACTACAGGGAGAACACAAAATAATTTCACGACTAAAAGAGAAAAAAGACGAAATATATGTTTATTCATTACCCATATCAGAGAGCTATGTTTTTGGATTTGAAGACCAACCAAACATAGCTCATCTAGGTACTATTTATTTTCAATGGTTCATGGTTGAAAAGGAATACAAATCTGTTTGATATTTCTGAGTCACTTTAGATGCACGACTTTCACCAGTGATTACTACACTTTGCTCCTACTTACAGAGGTGTATCACACGATGCTCAACAAGCTTGAAGGTTCCTTGTGATTTTTACCTGGACATTGGATTTTTTACCTGGACATACAAATGGCAATTGTCAAAAATATTGCTATTGTTTTCTTAATTGCTTATTCACCCTATTTCCTTTAGATTCTTAACTTCGAAGTGAAGCATAAGTAAATAGCCTGGATTTATTTCCCAGTTTATTCAATCCCAAAAACTTAAAAAAAAATAACTATTACCTTTCCCCTTTTCCCTGGCAGAATAGGATACCATTTCTAATGGTAAACATAAGTCAGAAAATATGAGCAACTGTGGAAACTTCAAATTTTCCCAACACACATGAGTCACTTATATCCTCAGAAGTAACGAAGCCTCTCCCAAAAAAAAAAAAAAGAATAAAAACAGAAATTTAAAAGGAGGTGATGACTTGATGATTTTTCCTGTGTTTAAGTTAAATTGGCTATGACTAACTCATTTCTAAATTGCTCGTCTGAAAAAGGCCATAAAACAAAATGCTTTTTAAAACTTTATATTGTGCAGTGGGTGACTGTCCAAGGTCTCACTAGCGTCAACACCACACAACACTAAGATGACTTAAATGCAAAGGGCCATTCTGGCACTCGTTGCCAGCACAGACGCAGCAGTCTGCTAGCATGGCTGCAGACACAGCAGTCACTGAAAGGAGAATGCCCCCCTGACAGGTGAGCACAGGAGCACTGGGGGTGGAGTGGGCTGTGCTGCAGCTGCTCACCCAAAGTTGAGTGGTTGAAGCCTTAAAAACCACCAGGGACCATCCCATTCTGTCCTCTAGGGCTGCTGTGACTCTGACTCAATGGGATGACCTTGAGTTTGTCTTTGGAGTTTATGTACATCATCTAACCTGGTCTGGTTCACTTTAGTAATACAGAAGAAATATGGACACTGGAGTCAGTTAAAGCTCCACTCATTGCAAAAATGGAGGACTATTTTCCATGGTATTAAGATAAAAGGTAGAATAATCTTAGCATTTTTAGATCAATGAATTAGTGATAACTGAATTCTACCACATACACATATTTGCATCCCCTAACTTAAACTACTTCACTATTCTTCAAACGATATAAACACAAGGAGGATAATGTACTAAAAACGTTACATTCAAAAACTAATGCTTAATCAAGGAAAAGTCATTCATTTAATCAAGAAACACTTATGGAATGCCTATTGTGTCCAATAGGAAGTGCCTCCATCCAGGAGGAAGGTAAACTATGCAAAAGCAATAAAAGTAGACACTTGTTTCCTAACACTGCTGATCTTAATCTTATTAGAAAAACTAGTTATGCATATTAATAGTATTTTGGTTTCTTGAAAATTAAACTCCTCTCAATATGGTGATACGGGTAGTTTCTTTCATTGTGCTGGTTTTATTATGTTACCATTTTCCCCCCAAGATGATGGATCATGATTTTTATATCATGTACATATGAACCTTGTGATGACTGAATATGGTTGTTATTTAAAACATGATGTGAAGAAATCTTGTGAATTATTCAAAGGACAAGCATGTAGATAAAAGCTTAATTATAAATATTAATTCATGAACAGTTAGAATTAGATAAAATAAAAGAAATTGTGAAGAAAGCTGATGGTGCTTGGCTATCAAAAGATATAGTGTCCGGGGTCTTAAAGGATTGAAGGTAAACAAGTGACCATCTAGCTCAGAAGCAACAACGCCCACATGGAAGCAGCGCACCAGCCCATGTGATCATGAGGTGCCGAAGGGATCAGTTATCAGGCATCATCAGAACAAAAAATCATATCACAGTGAATGAGGCGGGGTGGGGGGAGTGTGGAGTGGATACCCAAAGCCCATTTGTAGGCCACTGGACATCCCCTTACAGAAGAGGCTCGGGGAGTCAGTCAGGGTGCAATGTAGCAATGATGAAATATACAACTTTCCTCTAGTTCCTAAATGCTTTTCTCCCCTCCCTCACCCCACTATCATGATGCCAATTCTACCTTACAAGTCTGGCTAGACCAGAGGATGTACACTGGTACAGATAGGAACTGGAAATACAGGGAATCCAGGACAGATGACCCCTTCAAGACCAGTGGTGTGAGTGGCGATACTGGAGGGTGGAGGGAAGGTGGGTTGGAAAGGGGGAACAGATTACAAGGATCTACATGTGACCTCTTCCCTGGGGGACTGACAGCAGAAAAGTGGGTGAAGGGAGACGTCGGACAGTGCAAGTTATGACAAAATAATAATTTATAAATTATCAAGGGTTCATGAGGGAGGAGGGAGCGGGGAGGGAGGGGAAAATGAGGACCTGATGCAGGGGCTTAAGTGGAGAGCCAATGTTTTGAGAATGATAAGGGCAGTGAATGTAAAAATGTGCTTTACACAATTGACGTATGTATGGATTGTGATAAGAGTTGTATGAGCTCCTAATAAAATCATTAAAATAAATAAATAAAAATAAACACTTGAAAAACAAACAAAAAATCAAATAAAATAACAGAAATTAGAGTCAGAAAGAAAGAAATTACATAACATTCCATAGTGTTCACTCAAAAACCGGTTTGTGATGAAATTGTTGTTGTTGTTAAGTGCCTTTGACTCAATTACAACTCACGGCAACCCTTCAGACAACAGAACAAAACACCGTATGGCCCTGTGCTATCCTGACAATCATGGTTTATTATATTGGGTCCCCTTGTTGCAGCCACGGTGTTACTTTTCAGAGCGCCCCAATAATAAAAGCTTAATGCAAAGGACCAACTATGGAAAGACCCCGATATATGTACATCAGAATTGAGGAAACAGGATGAACCCCACACTCAGGAACCATCGAGAAGCCTAGGCGAATACTAGATCATGCCGTTACACGCCTAACGGCAACATCTGTGCCTGCCGATAATGAGACAGCAAACCTTGAAAAACACTCCCCCTAAAATTTAGAATGTTCTTATAATAAATGACTAACATAAATGCGGCTGCAACGATTGTGAGCCAACAGATTTGTTAATACGTGTGTGACTACAATTTTAGGATATTACATGAACACTGAGGAACACCAAGTTCTCCTAAGGAGAACGAAGTGTCCTTTGGGTTTTAGCACCCACCAAGGTCTGACAGCGCGGTGGGCTGGGCATTTGACTGCTAAGCTGAAGGTTGGCAGTTTAAACCCACCAGCTGATCCACAGGAGAAAGAGGAATCTGTCTACTCCCATAAAGATTTACAGACTCAGAAATGCTGTAGCAGGTCCCTTTGGGTCAAAGTTGCCTCAAAGGCTTTTAAACCTTTTGATTTTAAATACACCAGTATTGAGCACTTTAAAGGTATTTAAAAATGATTAGCAATAACAAGTTCAACCATTTTTTAATTTGAGGGGCCTTTAAAAGATTTATGGAAAAATTCCCTTTTCTTCCATTTTCCACGGATTTTTGTAGCCTCCTTGTATAAATCTTCAAATATCATAAAAATGGTATAGAACTGGCCTCAGAGAAGATATTGATTACAAATATTAAAGACTAAATCCATATACTAAGGCATATAAACAAAGAAGAACAAGAAGAAGCCTGGTAAATTGTTGACTCAAGTTGGTATTAATTTTGGCATAGTAATATCAGTATGTATTTCTTAGTGTGATATGTGCTGAGTGGAAACAATGCAGGTGAAATTCATGAAACCAATTTTACAGTATTTACCTTAATCTGGAGTTTGTCTTGAATAATGTCTCATATTCAAGGTTGACAGTAGCAGTCCCTAATATATCAAGTGTGCCTTGCTAAAAAATTTTGGAAATATTTCTTCCTGACAAAGCTATTGATCTCTTCTGAAAAATGACTGATTGAAGTCTCTTAAAGTTTCTACATATAATTGCAATGTTCTACTTATTCATAAAAAATGATTTACCCCTTTTAGGAAACAATATTCACTGTGCCATTTGCTTCAGAGCTAGCTGGCAGCAGTACTGCTTTTAATTATATGATGTATAAAAACACAGGTTTCTCTTAACTGTTTTGGTCATGATATTTAAATCCATAACACTGCCTAACATTTAGAATGTTACAAAGGTATGAATATGGAGAAAGGTAAAGAAATCCACAAATAGTTACTGTTCATTGTCGTCTTTTATCCATAAAAGAATATTCTTGGTTTGGATCTCACTTTTTCCCATCGTTACATTATAGGACTTGTCTTTGCAGTTTTTTGTTATTCAATAATAGCATTTTCTGCTTTTCTGACTCCCAGAAAACTCTCAGTAAATGTTTTCCTATATGTTTCATGCCATGGTTATCAAATTCTAATGGCTTTTATACTACACCTGAATATTGGTGAGTAGAGACTGGAGATAAAAACCCAATAATAGAGCATATAAAAATAATTGCTATAGTCCCCACAAGAACCTTTGTTTCACATTATACTGCAAATTCTCTAAAGAATAAATCAATTGTATCTATTACTCATTGAGCTGCTAACTGCAGGGTCATCAGTTTAAAACCACCAGCTGCCCTGCAGGAGGAGAGTGAGGCATCCTCTGCGGTACAGAGATGTAGTCCAGGAAACTCACAGGGCAGCCCTACTCTCATATCGGGGTATTATGAGTCAACATCAACTCGATGGCAGTGAATTTGGTCTTGGAGAGACCTTCTGGTTCATAAAGTCCCCAAAGAAAGGAAGGCCTTGGTTTTATTAAAGGAAACACCCCCTTTTAGATATAGCACACGTCCCATTTCTGTCAACAGGAGAAAAAGCAGAGTGGTAAAATGGTCAATAAGTATCACAAATCAAGAGAGGAATCAACATTTATTGGGGAACTTGTATGTTGTCCAAGTTTTGAAGGCATGAGGTAGAGAACATATCTGGATCCCTAAGCTTTTTCCACTGCCATTCAAATATTTTGCATTTTGAGCATTATATAGTCACATGTTGCTAAATATATAATAAATAGACATGCTACTCCATAAAGTTAATTGGAAAGTCCATAAAAAGTATTTTTCTAATCCAAATGAAAGCATGACAGAGCTTTTTCTTCTATTTATAAATGTTTGAATGATACAACACAAGTTTCTTACAGAGTCTCTCCAGAGAGTAAGGCAAATGCCCTTCACACCCAGGAGGGGACATTCCTTGGTATTTACCAATGGCCAAAGGTCACCAAATACCTGACATAAATCCACAGTCATAGAGTCAACGCTAACTCATAGCAACCTTATATAGAGCTTCCAAGACTGTACATCTTCACATTGCCATCAGTGCTCCTGCCAAATACCATATTCCTACACTGAAGCACATGATGTCACCTACAGTCAGAATCCACAGTATGGCAACTGATGGGTAGTGTCCACCTATATGTGAATTTCCACATTATATCATAGTATCTTCAGCAAAACATCTCCTCATTTACATGAAATTTCTTCTCTGTGGATTTGTTGTGGAAATAAATTTCTTTTCTGTGGATTTCCCCTCTGGAAAATGTCAAGAATTTGGTCATAAAAATATAAATTTAAGATAGTTATAATACAGATAAGAGCCCGCAACACAAGGAATCCAGGATAGATAAACCCCTCGGGCCAACAATGAGAGTAGAGATACCAGGAGGATTAGGGGAGGGTGGGAGGAGAAAGGGGGAATGGATCACAAGGAAGAATGTATAACCCCTTCCAAGGGGGATAAATTACAGAAAAGTAGGTGAGAGGCGACAGAGGACAATATAAGATATGAAAATAACAATCTATAACTTATCAAGGGTTCACAAGGGATGGTGGTCGGGGGAAGGAGGGGGACGAAATGGGGAGCTGATATCAGGGGCTCAAGCTGGAAGAGAATGCTTTGAAAATGATGATGGCGGCATATGTGCAAATGTGCTTGACACCCTGGATGACTGTATGGATTGTGATAAGAGCTGTAAGAGACCCAAATAAAAATAAGAAAAACACCCTAAAAAATACACCTAGCTCCTAAACATGAAATACTTTATTTTTCTTTAGGGGTAGGGAGGGGTAATATTTCATTTGTTTTCATTTTTCTTTTTTTTTTTTTTTTTAATTAATCAATTTATTGGGGCTCATACAATTTATCACAATACATAGATCAATTGTGTAAAGCACATCTATACATTTGTTGCCCTCATCATTCCCAAAATTCTCTTGCCTCCTGGGTTCCCGGAATCCGCTCATCTTCCTTCTGGAATAATTTTATTTAAAAAAGGGTAAGATAAAAAAATTCATCGCTTACAGCAATTTCTAAGATTCAACTTTATAACAAAGTATGGACCTATTTCATCAAGTCAACTCAAATCACTACCATTGTTACCCTGTTGGAGAAGGTAGAACTACTTCCCCCTCTGGGCTTCCAAAGCTGTAACTCTTTATGGGAATATTAAGCCACATCTTTCTCCTGAGAAACCTTGTGGTCAGCAACCCCAAAGTGTAACCAACTGTCCACCAGGATGATGATTAAACTAAAGAGCCCAAGATAAATGCATATAAGAAGAACTCATATTAAGTAAACATTCAAGAAAATTATCTATTAAAATCATTGCTGTTATTTTGTGAAAGGTCTCCACATTGTATTTAAAGTGAAGTGTGCCTAGGATCATCCAAAATTTATATAAAATGGAAATAAGAAAAAGATGTGCAAGCATAGCTCTCATTCATATTTATTTGCAAAATATATCCAGCAATTCATTCAAAAAAGCATATACTAGCCACTTTCTGTATGGCAAAAAGCAAAATTGATACACAGGCAACTAAGTTTAGCGAGTATTTTTACTTGAATACACAGAGTTGCGTGAAACAGGTAATGTGATAAAGTATGCAGTATGTAACAACAGACTTGCGCACCGCTATTGTATTGCACCGAGCAGAGCTAAGAAGAATCCCATTATGAGGCATGTTCATTTTCATGCATTCATAAAGACCATTGCCTTCTCTACGATAGCTCCTACAGGGCTGAGTCAACAGATTAATGGCATTTTGTTTTACTGAGTTAAAAAAATGTTGGCTATGTCCAAATATAATCTTGTATTGGTGCTTGAGATTTTTCGTCTTCATAAAGATTTCTACACAATATCTTCAAAGTAAACCTAGCTCTAAAACAATCTTCAAATCATTATATGTCTGCTAAGTGGGTCCATCGTCCACCACAGTCACTCCTATGGAGTAAGCTCTCAATAATGAGCAACTGTAAAACAATCGCATGTGTGCTAAGGCAGACTCTGCCTTTTACCAGCTTGGAAATTTGTGCCAAGAATTAAAGTCTCACTTGTGTTCATTGCTTTATCCTTTTCTTGAGCTGGTTTGTAAGGCTATTACATGTAACATGTTCTCATTAATATATATTTGTATATACTTTCTCCAGACTTGATTTGACTATATCCTAGGGTTTCTGAAGCAAATAGTGGATTTCAAAAGAATGAGTAGAGTTTCCAAGCAACTGTGATTAGTAAAATGAGTTATTTTAGAAGAATTTGATCAGGTATTTAGCAAAGTAGGGTTAAGGATGTGGACTCAGATTAATGCTCCAGCTTTCACTAGTCCTGTCACCTTGGGTCACTTGCGCCACTCCTAAGTAGCTCAGGTGTATCACTAGTACACGGAGGAGATGCACTAGCAATGCCTCCAGAGGTGCTCCAGCGGCGGTTCGAGGGCAGAATCCTCATCTTCTAGGTGAGAGACCTGAGTGGCTTGGGTTCTGATAGATGCAACTCATGCTTAGCCACCACTCAGTGGAGTGCTGTGTGTTCCTTGACCCAACCCTGCAGCTGACTCCGGCACGGCAGTGTTTCATTCTGTTGGCTATGTGGTACTTGGACACCTGGGTACGAGGCTGACTTGCAGGTCATTCATCACAATGTCTTCCTCATGGGGCTATTGTCAGAATTAACTGAACTAGCATTTGAAATCATATTAAACAGCCCTTGTACTTTGCAGGCACCCTCTTAGGTCTTGTTTCAAAAATCAGCATTTAGAAGGCATAGAAAATGAGCTGCACAGAATGATTTTATCTTCTGAAATGAGCGAGACCTCTGCCCAGGGCTACTGTAAATTTCAATCTGGAACTCATACATTCCTCAGGAGGATGGTTTTCAATACCGGCTAACAAAAATGGCAGCTGCACAGGTGGGTTTCCAAGCTTACGACACGTTCTGTCAGTACAGGGGAATCCCTGAGTCTTGTTTCCATACACCAGTTCAAATTTTAGTCTTGTCCCCCTACACCAGTTCAAATATGTCTTTTCCGTGGCCAGGGAGCTGCACACATTCCCTCTGTGGATGTTTATCCTATTATGGATCTGCTGTCGCGCTGGCTGTTTCTGGTTTTGTTGTCTGTATTCAGGGCGGCGTGTGGCTGTGTCTATCCCAGTGTCTGTTTCGAGTTGCGCGGTTTGCCCCCTGTCTCTCATCATTGCTTTTGGCTCAGTCCCTTGACAGGAAATGAGAGATTTATTTTATCTGGCTTGAACTACATTGTTCCTTCCTGACTACTGGTGTTACTTCACTGGAATCACACGACTTTGTGCTCACAGGCTGCCCAAGGTCAAAGCCTGAGGGTAATAGACATATTTAAGAGCCTGGAGGAGAGTGTAACCAGGGTGGAGGAGTGGGCAAGTAGAGGATAAAAAATTAAAAACAAACAAACAAACAGTAGTGATGCAAAAGTTAAATTTGCAGTAGGTCTAAATTTTCTGGAGGGACTGAAATGGTATCTGTTCTCAAGAGCTAAACTTTTTTTCCTTCCAGATGTTACCGATTTAACATGACACTGTGAAGTAGGCTAAGCTCAACATTTAAATTGAGTTTGAAAAGAAAGCTTGAGCTATCTTGGAAAAGAGCTTACACAGCTTTATTAATATCTGTGATATCATAACTGTAGTGTAAATTATCAAATTTAAATTTAATAATTTAAATTTGGGTAATTTTTGAAATTCAAATGTTCCTCTTTGGTCTGACACTATGTTTATATATAAAGTGCATATAATGAAGCATCAAATTAATTATGTAAAACTTAACAGTAAATCCTACACAAACTTGGAACTCAGGGGAATGATGATGGCAACAAATGTACAAATGTGCTTGACACAATGGATATATATATATATATATGGATTGTGAAAGAGTTGTATGAGCCCCCAATAAAATGATTAAAAAATGTTTTTTTGCCTAAATTTTAGGCAATGTGTGTACTATGTGTGTGTTTGCATACCAGTCTCCTAACCTACTCACATTTTTCCTTCAATTTTCTTGGACTAGGAGATGTGCATAAAATTGTCTTGGTTTATCTAAATACTTTTCGGTCTATAAAGGGCCAGCAGGGTGGCCACCCAAGCCACAGTAAGAGAAAACATCATTTTCTCTTGTCATACCAGTTCTGCTGGGTTGAACCTTTGTGGGTAATTTAAAAGACTGGGAAATAGGAGAACAAATATAAACTCAATATATAGTTTGCTGTTCTTTTAACAGAAAATCATGTTATTAAGAATCTTTTTGCTTCAGGAAAATGGATTTAATGCAAACAGACTTTAAATAGAGCAAACACAAATTACGTTTGCCCATAAGGCCAACTTTCGCACACAGAAATTTATTACATATGGATTTTCCACTCTTAAAGAGGTTTATGAAATGAACTTTGAGAATGATGGTGTAACATTTAAACTTTTTGTGTACTTTAAGCATGGTTTATGCTGAAGTCAGAAAAATTATCCTAAAGGATATTGAAAATACAGATGTTTCTCATCTGTGACACCCCTTTAGGAAGCCCAACTTATCTCTATGAGCCAGAATTGGCTCAATGGCAAAGCCAACTGGTCTCTACAGGACTAAATGTGGAGCCACAACTGCACATGGATGCCAAGGCAAATTTCCTTTTCGATATTTCATTATTAGAAGTTACACCATGTTAATCATTACATATTGTCTGTATTGGTGTCTGCTTATAAGTTTCTAAATCTTGTCTTGAAGAGTAGATTTACAAATTGATACTTTTACTCAAATACAAGACCATATCTATCAGCTTCCTGAATCACCCCAAATTTTTCCTTTCTGCTACTCTCTAAAATAGAAAAAAAAATTAAAAAAGCAAAACTCCAAGACAATAATAACATTCACTGCAAAAATTTTAAATGATCAGCCTTGTCTAAGCTAGCTGCTTGCTAGCCATCAGCCAACCGCCTTCCAGGCAGCCCCCAAAATCCAGCAAATCAGTGCGATCATCCTTATTTACAGATGACAAAATGAAACGTCAGTGGTATTAAGTGACTGTCTACAACTCTAGGGTTAATGTGTCAAGAGCATCAAGTCAGTAAGTGGTGAAACTCGGATACAAATATGTCTCTAATCTAAAACCCATGCCCATCAACTATTCCACAAAAGGAATTAAAATGCTGGATTACAGACGGACAGTGTGTCTGCAGTCAAAGCAATTGCTCGTCCCTAAGCAAAGCAGAGAGCTACGAACAAACCCAATACAGAGTTGTGTTCGTCAGAAGGTTATTAGATGCTCTGGCAATTCCACATCCAGGTGTGTGCGCAAGAGAAACGAAAACACACGCCTACCCAAAAGCTTGCACTCAAATATCCATAGGAATATTTTACATAATAGCCAAAAATTAAAATCATCTCAGATGCTCACCAACTTATTAATGGGAAAATAATAATTAGATCCTATAGTAGAAAAGCAATTGGTTATAGAAATTATATGTTGACACTATACAACATAGATGAATTTTAAAAACACCAAGTCAAGTTAACAAGATTAACCATAAAAGACCACATTTAAAAATAATCTTTCAGTTACTTAGAATATTCAGAATAAGCAAGTCTAAAAGAATAAAGCAGATTAGTCACTGCCTACAAGTCTAGGGTTAAGGAGAAATGAAGTGTGACTATCAAAGAATGTGGGGATTTTTAGGGGAATGATAAAAATATCCTAACATGGATTGGGATGTCTGTATAACTCTGTGGAAATACTAAAAATCAATCTGTTATACACTTTAGAAGGTGAACTGTATGTTATGTGAATTACACTGTAGTAAAGTAGTTCTTTCCAAAAGCAGTTACATAAACCTGTGCATCCGCACGACCTGGAAGAGAGTGTACTTCTTCAGTGAAGCAGAGTTACTTAGCAAATTTAACTGCTAAAGAGAAAAATTGTCTATTTCTTCTGTCATTTTCCCTCAGTATCGGGAAAGGTGTGATTCTTGTAAACCCAGGTGGAATTCTGAACTATTGAGAGGACTGAAGAGATACTTCCTCTCTGGCCAAGTGTTTTGAAACCAAAGCTTGTTGAAAAAGCTAGAACCAGAAGCTGTTAGTATATCTAACTCATTGCTAAACCTCTTGTTTGACATCCTCCATCTAAACTGACCGGTCATTTGAGCATTGTATAGAGAATCACAGAGAAAAACAGACGCAATGGGAAAACATTATATTTAAAATATTTACTGTTTTAGTAACACTTAGTGATCAGAAGAGGTCCTTGTTTCTAACAGATTCATGTCCTGATGTGAGGTAAGTTACCCAATTGGCAGCGTTATTCGTCAATTTTTATCCTGAACCCCATCATTAGATGACATAAAAACATCATGTTGTGGCAAAGAAGAAATAGGTAGTAATCAAATAGCCCATGATCTTGGCATTTCCCAACCCTCTACATATTTTGTTTTTAAGGGAGAATCCTAAAATACCAGAATAGCAGGCTTGTGAAGGACCAGCTCTCTAAATATACAGGCACACTTTGTCCCAATAATCTTTAGCTATTTATACCTTAAAAGTTACTTCGTTGCAGCTGCTTTCAAACCAAACACCATTGTGGCAGTGTTTCTGTTGTGATTATCCGAGGGAAGTGGAGCCCGTGCAATTTGTCCATGTTTTACAAATCACCATCTGGCAGGGATATGGCAACATGTGAAATCTTCACAGGACTCTTGTTTTTCTACTATCTGCTGGATAACTAAGGAGATCACCAGACTGCTGGGATGACTGCCAGATGGTAAGCAGGTATGTTTATGAGTTTAAGAGTCTTATTTTCTTTCAACGCTTTCACATGCTGTGGGCACAGAGGCAGAAAAGGGGACGGGAAAAGGAAAAAGGAGTGGATACGGAAGTAACTGTGTAGGATCTTTACACATAGATCTTAAGTTTCTGGAAATGTGAATTTTCCAAGGTCCATGTTGGATTGTAAGATTGAAAAAAAAAGCCACGTTTTTCATTTTATGTCAAAATGAATAGGTGTGTGGCTTTTATGGTTCTTTTGAATAGGTCTTGTGATCTCAGGGGATCGTAAGCATAGTCCACAAACATTTGGTGAGTGCATACCCCTGGCATGGTACTGAGCATGGCATTTTGGAGGAATGAAAGTGAAGATTTTATGTATTTTACTATGAGTATTCAAATAAGCTATGGTAGCCAAAGAATAACCTGGAAGAATCAAGACAGAAATCTTAATGATCAGGGAAATGAATCTAGGAATAAGTTATAATCATTACAGTGGGTTAATATATAGATAAATATTTCTGATGGATATGTACATATTACCCTAGAGACACTACCTTGGATATAGAGAACTACAGTTCTGGAAAATTACGTTGCAATTCCTGCTCCAAAATAGACCAGCAGCGTGACTCAAAAACATTTCAAAAACTGTCCAAGCTTCAATACACTTATCCATACAATGCTATTAACAATTCTACTTTATATGATTGTTATGAGATTAGAATAGAACAAATGTAAATTTCTATTGAGTACATCATTTCTCAATAAATGAAGCTACTGTAACTGATATCATCATCATCTAGACAGTTCATTTTCTATTAAGCCCTTGATATAAAATGTTCTCATATGCATCAAAAATTATATACCTAATTTGAGATATTCATATTTTGTGTAGATGTACACTTTATGTGGACAATGCAGGCGTGCTTTGGCAGTGTTGTGAGGTCAGTTAAAGACGCCCCCCACCATAAAGTGTTTACCATAAGAAGGTGAGATACATATGTTTTCCAGGACATATGTAAATTTCCAGAATAACTCCTTTGGCAGATTACATTGGCGATCTCTGTCTTTACCTATCGACTACAGAGAATGAAACCCCCATCAGAAGAGAGTAGTCAGCATTAAGCATAATTATTTTTACATCACATTTTGGACTATGTATCACAGAATGAATGAATAAATGTTTCTTCCCATTATTTTCTCCTTCAAATGCCAATTTCCCTCCCTCTCTCAATTTACTTCTCTCTTTGGGCATTGTCTCTGCTTCTTTCTGATCCTTCCAATTGTGGTCTTATCATTCCTTCCCCCAGAATAATTTTCCCCTTAGTTCCATAATTTCCCTCTTTTCATCATAAATTCCTTCAAATAGACCACTGCCTTCCCTGAACATACACAATCCCTCTCCTATCTTAACATTGATTTTCTTAGTTAAAATACAAATTTGACCCTAAAAAGACAATATTCAAGGGAAACATTTTTTAAAATCATCAAAGATTCTCTGTTGATAAAATTAAATACCAAACCCAACGTTTCTTGGTCATTTTATTTTTCACTAGAATTTGCTCATGAACTGAAATGAAACAGAGTCTGTTGTTGTTAAGGAGTTCTAATAGCTTATTGACTATGCAATACTGTTAACTTCAAGGTCAGCAGTTCAAAACCACCAAGTGGTCTGTGAGAGAAAACTGAGGCTGTCTACTTTCGTAGAGAGTTACAGTCTCCAAAACCCACAGGGGCAGTTCTACTTTGCCTTATAGGGAGGCATCAAGTCTACGGTAGTGAGGTTTGTTTTTTTTTTTTCAAGAGCCAAAGAATTAAAATAAGTATAAGGATCACAATTCTTGTTTGTTTAAAGGCTAGCATAACCTTGATACCAAGTCATGGTCAAGATTGTATGGTATGCAATTCCACTCTAATTAAAATAAACAAAATGCCAGCAAGTCAATATTAGCAAGTAGACCTCAGTAGTAAACTAAAGAAAAATACATCATAGCCATACAGTACATATTTTAAGAATGGAAGGCTGGCTCAACACTCAATACAAAGATACCTATTCGAATAATTAAACATTGAAGGTAGTAGACTAAAGGAAACTAAAAAAAGGCTAAGAGAGACTAAAACACACACACACAATCACATAAACAATCCCTTAAGCCTTGGAAAAAAAGTACTAAGACTCCAGATTTGTTAATTGTGCTAAGCTAGGAGGAGAGCTGGTGTGAAATATAAAGAAGAGATTTCATGCGATTTCAATCAGTAGTAAGACACACAGTTACTGGCAAAATAGAGTCCAATTACCATTCGTTGACCAGTATCCTCCATTTCTAGCTTCTTGCTCCTTCTTACCCATAACTATTTCCCTTGCTGGCCCTCTAGACTGGGTTTATAGCCTCTTCTTACTCATCTGCTACACATTTTTCAACACATTGCACATTGCTTTTCCTCCTAACTTTGTACTGAAGCATTTCCCTCACAAGTTATCTCTGATCCAAATCCAATGGCCAGTTCCCCACTCCATTGTATTTCACTTCCTTTCAGCATTTATTGTCCATACAGCACCGTCAGCTCTGCTCTTCCCGGGGCTCTGACAGTGTCTCTTGCCTAACTTTCCTTTTGGCTCTTTGCTAGGCATTTTTCTGTCTATTTGCTGGCCTTTCTCCCTTTACTTGTTTCTAAACATGGGGAATTCCCTAAAGTCTGCTGTTATCCCCCTTTTCCTAATGCACTACCCAGAGAATGTAAATCAAAGTTAAATAGGAATGCAAGAACCAGGAACTATTAATAAAATAAAGTAAATAAAACACTGCATTAAAGAAAAATTTTACATGTGACTTTCAACTTCTCAGGTTAGAAGTAGAAGGTTGTTGGGTTTTTTTAATTCAACATGGATCATTTATATTTTTCTTATCTCTCATAATATCTTAAGATTTTTGAGAAATGATTGTTAAGCTCTTACATAATGAATGTCTTCATGCTATGACTACTTTTTTGTCTTAAATATGGTATGGACATCTCTAATTGACTTATTAATGTGAACTCTAACTTTGTATTACCTTGGCTTTTAAACAATTGCACAGTATAATTCATTTGAAAACAGCTAGGCATGTTAATAGTGCCCTAGTGTTGCAGTGTTTAAGCACTAGGCTGCTAAAAAGATCATTGGTTCAATCCACCATTTATTCCTTGGGGGAATAAAAAGATGCTCCAGTCTGCTCTTGTAAAGGTTAGTAGCAGGAAACCCTATGAGTGCGATTCTACTCTCTTACTAGGTTCCTATGAGTCCAAATGGACCAGCCGGCAGTGATTTTGGATGAGTTTTAGAATCTTTCGGAGGTTGCTGACTCTGATTTGGTAGAATACAGCACTAACTTACAGAATGGCAGTGAAATGTGAAACGTTGTCTCACAGTCATCTTTTAATATGTAAGTATCAACCAGATACGACATAAAATAGAATGGACAGGCTTCCAAATATAAATAGAAAAAGTTGATGAATGGCTCAGCCATATTAACTCTGAAACGCCTTTCTTTCCCCAACTAGTAACCAATAATAAAGTCAAACACAAATATTGCAAAGAACATTGCATATCTGTTTTCAAATTCTTTATTCCAATCTCAGTCACTAATCGCTCAGTAAAAATACTTAAGTAAGCTTAAATCATCTTTCCCCAATCTCTCATCTCCAAATTATTGCCAGAGGACTTTTGAATGCAGTGTTCTCTTCCTCTGCTTTTGTGAAACTGGGAAATCACTTTTCTATATTACATATAAATAAAATCTGTTTCCCTCCTTTGCCTCTCTTTCCCTTGCTCCGATATTTGTGACCTCGCTCTGACACCTTTCAGGTTGTTAGAAACCCAACGCTACCCGGTGCTCTCTCTAGTTTGATGCCTGTACTGCCTTCAAACACAGTTGACCATCCAAAATCACAGCCAGCGAATAGAAAAGAAGACACCATTAACTTGTTAACTTTACAAAAGTTCCCTGTAGAATCCAGTGAAGTAGTGATTTCCTGTTGTATAAAAAGAATAATTCAATTAATAGCGTGTTTATATTTGACTTTTCCAAACTCTTAAGGGTTCTGTACAGTGAGTTGCAACACGCGCACCACTCATCGTCTTCCTCTACTGCTTTAATATCAAGTTGTTTTCAAGTAATAATCTTCCTAGAAACCTAACAAAGAGACAAAATAACCACTGCCTTTGTAAAATAAAATTTACAGAAAAAAATGAAAGAGAACATGGATGCTCAGTCAGGTTGTGACTTTCCCAAAGTCACACAACTAGGAAGAAGCGAAACAAGGATTGTATCAGCGCTCTCTTTATTTTTCCAATGTACCACAAAAGTACTGCCGTTGTGCATCAAGAAATACGTGTCTATGCAATAGTGTATTGTAATTAAAAATAAAGCACAGACAGGGAAGGGAACACAAATAAATCACTTGACTTCAACTAAGGCATTTATTTATCCTTTGACAAAATTTTTTTTATTGTGCACATATTTCTTCAACCAAAATTTTTCAAAGACACACGCTATGTAAAAGAGATCAAATGAATTGGGTTGGGTCATTTCTCCTGTACTACCTGGCCTCGGGCTCACCTCCCGAGTCCATCAGTCTTCCTCAGAGTCCAGTTTAAAACTGAACTACACTAGTTTCTATTTATCACTAAAGATCTGGCTACCAAAATGCCCTTATCACAGAGAGAGCTGCGAGCTATCCAGTTGGGAGTTCCTTGGGCATTAACCAGGAGTAAGCCTTATGCTTTGCTTAGACTGGTAGCCCGCACATGGGTCATTCAAAACAAACGGTCAATCATGGTAACAATGATAGTTTTAAAAAGAATGAATAGATAAATTTCCTTGACACAGGAATGGGCTCCCTTTCCCGTGCCAGTGGTTCGGTGTGTGCCAACTCTAACACACACCCCTTCCAGGAATGGCATTCCGCCATCCTGGCAACCAGAATTAGAGCAAAGAAAATAGGAAATTTCTCTTCAAAACATAAGTGGAATGATAGATACAAAGCCAAGCAAAAAGTACCCAGATTCAACGTGCACATCGTTAAATGTCACTTCATAGTAAGATACTTTAAAAAGTCAAGTCAACGCAACCATGTATCTAGATTGGGAGACCAAGAACAGATACGAGACTACAGAAGCATGAGACACTTTGGAGAACATACAAGTTACTCATTTTAACTGTTCCCCTTGGGAAACACTGGAAGTGGAAATGAACAAATGAAGGACAGGAATTGGAGAGAGAGATATAATGGGGTCACCCCCAAAAAAATAATTGGAAGAAAGCTCTGTTGATGTCAGGGGGATAGTGCATTTGGAGTTCGTTCCACCTGGTTACACTGTTAATCAAGCTTTGTATTTAGAAGTTCTGAAAAGATTGTGTAACAGTGTGAACAAAAAAGGCTTGATTTGTGGCAGAGGTCAGGTGTTTGCCACCATGACAATGAACCTGCTCACACAGCCATCTCAGTGCATCAGTTTGGGGCAAAAAACAGCATGCCTCTATTGCCAGATGCACCAGACTCACCTGATCTCATTCTGTGAGATTTCTCTTTGTTTCCGCAAATGAAGACGGGCATGAAAGGACAGTGATATGATGACGTAGAAGAGAACAAGGGTGTGAGTTTGAAAATTATTTCCAAGAATAGAATTGCAGATTTGACAAATCTATTAAGAGTAATGGAGATTACTTCAAAGGTGATAAGGTTGTTTTGCAGAAAAATTAAATACAAAAAAAAGTAATTAAAAATTTTTAAATAAAGAACTTTAGGAAACAAATTCCATTTTGGGGGAGGCAAACTTACACATACTACACCTTTGTATATTTTTGGAATAAGGTAATTAAAATTATCCTAAAGCTGTGAAAAACAATAATTCTCTAGATCTTACTAGCATGGTAATCAACTGCTTTGGTCTGGGAAGTAAATGGATATAGCAACTATAGTCGATTATTACATTCTATGAAGCTACATGTATTCTAAGCAGGCCTATCAATCAGAAATACTGATTTTCCAGATATTGTCTCCAAGACTGTGTATCTGCTGATTGAAGTCCATAACACATACCTCAATTATTAAAAATGGGTACAATGTGACTAGAGTCCCCAACATTCTAGTCAAATGACGGAGTCTTTTAAGCTACATGTCAACAGTTCACAACAGCAAGGATATGGACAAGAGAAATCAGTGTCTTGCCTCAAATTAGAATTCAGAAAGGCAATTTCAACAGACTTTTCTTTGAAGCAAAAAAGCTGCAGAGATTAAAGATAAATCTTTACCAACCTGAATGGCATATCCCTCGTTTCGATGTCCTGTGTGCTCCCTCTGTGAGCCAGGGGCCAATGTCTGCTGACTGACAGCAGGTCTTGTCTGAGCATTTAATCACCAAAAGGGTCTTAGAAGAGAATCATTAAAACCTGATAAAAATGAAAAAGAAGGTTTCTATTAAAAATAGGTATTTTATCCAATTCAATATCCCACCCCCACGCCCCAAATTTATCAACCATTAGATGTAACTAATAGTATAAAATGAGGAATGACAGGTAAAACACATTGGAACCTAAAGCTGTTGTGCGTTTGTTTAAAAAGGAGAAACTACTGGAAAATGCCACTTTACTAAGTTATTTTAAGGTGGCTGGCATTTGAAGGAGTCCACATTACTGACTTATTAACAAAGCTGGTCAGACTGGCTCATTGGAGCCAGAGCCTACAGCATTATGATTTGGGATGAAGGAGCGGTATTGAAGATAGAGACACTGTAACCAGGTCTAGGCCCATTGTGGAGGAGCCCTAGTGGTACAGTGGTGGGGATCCATGGACAGCAGTTCAAAACCACCATTAGCTCGGCAAGAGAAAGACTGAGCGCTCTCTTCCTGTAAACACTTACAGTCTTGGGGGGAAACGCACAGAGGTTCACTATAAGTCAGCATCGACTGCATGGCAGTGGGTTTATTTGTTTTGTTTTGTTTAAGAGGCTCCGTTGTGTGGCCTTGGTTTTTAAAGTCTTCCACCATTCCCTTCTCTACCAGAGCCTGACACACTGGAGTTGACTGTGTGTATGGGCTACCACTGAAACAAGAACACACTCATTTTGTGCCTAATGGGGCACGCTGTTGAAATAGTGATAACATCGTCCGTGCAAACAGATTTGTTCCCACCTCAGAAGAGTCCACATTCCAAGACTTGCAGTCCCATTGATAGTACAAATACGTTTGCACAGCCCAAAGAGACCAATGGTGTTGGATACTATTCTGAATTGACAATTCAGGATTGGTAAAAATAATAATAAGCAAATTGGAAGCACATGTTGAATGATGTCAAGTCCATTTACCTTAGTAAATTGAAACTTTATATTTGAGGGTTTTCCCACAAGCCCAACAAGACTTTGCAAAGTCTACTGTTTAAAATAACAAAATGACTTTCGTATTTTTAGAAGCACATAAATACCCATGATTCCGCTCATTTTCCTGTAGGCGGCGTCCTTCAATCTTTCCAAAAGTAGTTTTCAAATTCATCCAACTCAATTCAAGTCCCTGGCTTTGGGGAGTGAGGTGGGTACCACAAGGACTTACCAGTTCTACCTCTTCCCTAAACCTGGGAGAGCCTCTCCTACACAAAGGGAGCAGAGCAGACTGTATCAGAAGTCTATAAAAACAGAAAGTAAATTGCCTCTCTGTTCATTTTACAATGCTTCTTTAGCCAGATAAACTAAAGCTTCATTTAGAAGCAGAAGCACTTAAAAGGAGGTGCATTTTAATCTGTGCATCCTTCTGGTTGCACTGACTTCAAGATAAGAGGGGCGTCAAAAAGTGTATGGAAGAATTCCATCATCTCTTCATCCTATCTCCCCCCCCCCATGAATTTGAGAAGCTCTCTCATAGTATGAAGTTAAGAGTTAAAGGAAAAATATACCAAGGATTACTTAATAAAATATTCTAAACAAATTAAATGTATCAATTAAAGTATTAAGAAAAGCAGGGAACCCCAATCCCAACTACGAGGACAGCCCGCCACCCCTCAGAAGAACTCCCTTCAGAGGACAACAGTGAAGCTACAGCTCAGGGAGAGGGACATGTCTGATCAGAGCACACAGGAGCAAATGAAGGGGGAGGAAGAGAGTGGAGCACATCCTGGCCCACCAAGCCTTGAGGATGATATTCCTGTTTAGAGCAGCCAATGCACATAGAGGACCATATGGCCAGCCCCACTACGAGAAACAACGTCCATCACTGACCCATAGCGCTTTAGGGGACAACACTGGAGACCCAGTGTAGGAATTGTGCCCTATCTAACCTCACCACACCGAGGCAAAACACTAAGGGCGTGCAACAGAACTGTAAGGGGAACAGAGCAACAAAGTCCCCAGGGAATACCAAAAATAGACTTTGGGGCCAGAGCATGGCATCCCATCAGACTGGAGGAAAAAATGCTCCTAAAGGTCAACAAACAGATCTTGAACTATTTATAGGCTTTTCTTTTATTGTTGTTGGTTTTGTAGTTGTCGCTGTTTTTTTTTTTTTTTTGCTTTTGTTGCTTTGTTTTGCTCTGTCTTGTTTTTTTGTGTATATCATTATCTCTGCAGCTCTATCTAGATAAGATAGGCAGGATAAACAATCTGCAGAAGAAAATAACAATAACGGGGACTGATGGTTCCAGGGGACATGGGAGAGGGGGAAGTAGGAGAAGGAAGTGGTGTTAACAAACCCAAGGACAAGGGAACAACAAGAGAGCCAAAATCCATGGCAAGGAGGGTGTAGGAGACCTGGTAGGGCTTAATCAAGGGCAACATAGCCAAGAGGAATTGCTGAAACCCAAATGAAGGCTGAGCATGATAGTGGGACAAGAGGAAAGTAAAAGGAAATAGAAAATAACTAGGAGCCACAGGGCATTTATAGAGGTCTAAATACAGGCATGTACATATGTAAATATATTTATATATGATGGTGGGGAAATAGATTTATATATATATATTTATAGGGTTAGTAGTAAGGTAGCAGATGGATATTGGTTCTCCACTCAAGTACTCCCTGAGTGCAAGAATACTTTGTTCTATTAAACTGGCATTCCATGATGCTCACCTTCCCAACAGGACCGATAAAGACAAATGGGTGCATAAGCAAATGTGATGAAGAACGCTGATGGTACCTGGCTATCAGAAGATATAGCATCTGGGGTCTTAAAGGCCTGAAGATAAACAAGAGGCCATCTAGCTGAGAATCAACAAAGCCCACATGCAAGAAGCACACCAGCCTGTGTGATCACGAGGTGTTGAAGGGATGAGGTATCAGGCATCAAAGAACAAAAAATCATATCACTGTGAATGACAGGTATTGTGGAGTGGAGACCCAAAGCCCATCTGTAGGCAACTGGACATCCCCTTACAGAAATGTCACAGGGAGGAGACTAGCCAGTCAGGGTGCAGTATAGCAATGATGAAAAATACAACTTTCCTCTTGTTCTTTAATGCGTAGTACCCCGTCCCCCCCTCCCCCCCCTCCACTGTCATTATCCCAATTCTACCTTAGAAATCCAGCTAGACCAGAGGCTGTCCACGGGTACAGATAAGAGCTAGAAACAGGGAATCCAAGACAGAGAAACTCCTCAGGACCAATAATGAGAGTAGCGATAGCAGGAGGGGAAGGGGAAGGTGGGGGAGAAAGGGGGAACCAATCACAATGATCTACATGTAACCCCCTCCCTGGAGGACAGACAAGAGAAAAGTGGGTGAAGGGAGACATCGGACAGGGTAAGACATGAAAAAATAATAATTTATAAATTATCAAGGGTTCAGGAGGGAGGTAGGGTGGGGAGGGAGGGGCAAAAAAATGAGGAACTGATACCAAGGGCTCAAGTAGGAAGAAAATGTTTTGAGAATGATGATGACAACAAATACACAAATGTGCTGGACACAATGGATGTATGTATGGATTGTGATAAGAGCTGTAGGAGCCCCCGATAAAATGGTTAAAAAAAAAACCACCTCAATCAAAAAAGAAAGCAGGAAAAAAAAGCAGAGGCAAAATAATTCTCAGAATGATCATACCTTGGTGACAATAACCCCAAAAAGATGTTCTGAAAATTTTTTTAAATAGAAATAACTAGGACTCCCCATCTTTACCACTATACTAAAAATAACTATAAAGCTTTCATAAGTTGAATTCTCTATAATAAGTAATGATAGAGACAATAATTTTTATTATTACCATTATATGACCCCAAAGTTTAATATACATATTAGGTTAAAACATTGTATAAGGCAAAATTCTATTACCATATTCAATGAGGACTGTATGCTTCTTTTTTAATTGTCTATTTTCTACCTTTTCAGATCCAGCATGGAAGTGTTTCATGTGTGGTTTGAGGGATTATTAGGGAGACGGCACTCATTTGGATGGCATACTATATAATTAACAGCAGCAACAATTCTAGTGGCTTAAAACCTAAACATCAATAGCAGTCTTAATCGTCCCACAGTTTTAAAATATTTTTGCAAAGAGAAAGACATAAATCTGTCTTCTGTTTTCTTCCATGCTTTCAAAGAGTGCCATCCTTTAAGCCCTCCAGAGCAGAATTTTCACATTATGATTTCCATCCCTCTGCTGTTCTGCAAAGCAAGGTAAGTATAGCTTTTATCTGCAAGGATTCCCTGAGGCCGTTTTTGTAAAAGGGTTAATGACAGATGTTTCCATTAAATCTGACCTACCTCTTAATTTTGCCATCGCCTGATAATATCCTGGCTTTGTGCTTATTTGCATGGGCAAATGGAGTCACCATAACAAGTAACACACCGCCCTCATTGAAACAAAAGGTCAATTCATTCTACATCAACGTGGACAATCTTTTTTGTAGTTGTCGATTAAAAAAATCCCTGTTTGCACAATGCTACAATATACAAAGAATTAAAAGCTCTGTTTTCTGAACCCCTGGACACAATGTACATCTCTAGGCACAGAGGAGTACTACCAACAGAAATCAATACGTCTCCTTGTAGGTAACTAACTGGAAAACTCACTGTCGTCTCTGATTCTCCTCTTCTTTTTATACTAAGTACAGCGAGGACACAGTCAATTTTCCTTGCTAAGAAATTAGTTGAGAACCTCAAAGTGCTAGCAGCACTTTCTTGTTTACTAAGAGTTATTACTTTTCTGAGGGAAAAAAAACAAACTTCTGTAAATACAGAAGAAATGGTTATTTTCCCAGGTTGGGTAAAAGATATAGGCTTTTGTGCCTTTAGGCTGCAGTCCAAATGTTGCATTTTTGAAGTGACCAAATTGTGTTTGTGGGTTTTGTTTTTATTTTATTGTTTGTTAACTACATGAAAAGAGTAAGTGATCTTAAACCTTGACTAGTTTGCTATAATCGCCACTCCTACCCCACCAGTTTTTATGTTTTGTTGCTGTTGTTTTAATTAAGGCAGTTAAAATAGTTATCAGTTACCTGGCTCCTTAAGCCACTTACTCTGGAAGGAAAAGACTCTGCTCATAGGTGCCTGTCATGGCTCCGATTACAGATACCTGCTTTCTTTGCATAGCCCCTGGAATGTTGCACTCATCCATTAACCCAAGGGTTGGCAGTTCAAGATCCCCCAGAGACTGCCTGGGGAGAAAAAGGCCTAGTGATCCACTTCTCAAAGTTCACAGGAATACATTGGGTTGCCATGAAGCTGCCATGAATAGACTGGAAGGATGATTTTCTGTTTTGTTTTCTTTTTATAGTGAATTCTAGAAAAATGTTCCATTAATGTAACTATGCTGTTTCACTGCATTGCATCTTTGAAGGAGCTTTAAACAATCACTTTATAGATAGTCTCTATATCATTATATACAATACATTCAAACACCTAACACATACATACCATATTTCATATTGATTACTACAGTCTAACCTCGAAGACATTTAAATGTTAAACTTCTGGCAGTAAATTTACCTTACTTTGAAAATGAATTTCCTGTGGGTTTTTTTTAATAGCAAATCCATATTTAAAATACCTATTTAAAATACCTTGAATATTTTAAAATTTCCAATTGTCTGAGAGATAGGCTATATTGGTACTTAGCAGGGTAACACTTGTTAAATAACTAATTTTCTTAATCTCAGGAAAACAAATTTCATTTCTGTGCAATTCAAGCCTTTGGAATGGTCTCTTATTCTTTAAAATGTTTTCTTGTGATTTGAGAGAAAGTTTACAGCAGTAAATGGTTATCCTTTCAACCATTTATACATATGTTTTCTGACATTCATTGGTGTCCCACCATATAACAGCATACTTCCTACTCCCTCCGCGTGTTTCATGTTTCCATTCATCACTTTTTCTCATCTGTTCTGCTCTCCGAGTTTTATCCATGAGCAAATGTGCTATGTGGATCTTACATGGTCAACTGGTCTAAGAAATTTGCACACCCCGGTGTTATTGTTCACCTTAGGTTGTTATTGTCTGGCGCCATTGAGTTGGCTCCAATTCAGAGTGACATCATGCACAACAGAAGAACCCACTGCCAATCCCATGCCATTCTCACAGTTGATCTGCTTGAACCCATTGTTGCTGCCTCTACGTCAATCCATCTCTCTGAAGGTCTTCCTCTTTTCTGCTGACCCTCTATTTTGCCTAGCATGATGTTCTTCTCCAAGAACTGGGCCCTCCCCGTAGTATGTCCTAAGTACTTGAGATAAGTCTCACCTTCCTGTTTCCTAAGAAGCATTCTGGTTGTATTTCCTCTAAGATAGATTTGCGCGTTCTTCCGACAGCCAATAGTACTTTCAATATTCTTCACCAACATCCTAAGTCAAATGTATTGATTCTTCTTGAGTTTTTCTTAAATGGTGCCCCTTTTCAACATGCACAGCGAATGATTAAATATACCATCACCTGGGTCAGGTTCACTTTATTCCTCAAAGTGACATCTTTGCGTTTGAACACTGCAAGCAGGTCTGGCTGACAGACTGTTTATCTTATAGGGCTATCTATCATTTGACTGGAATTTGAAGCACGGGATGTCTTCAGTTCCAGGTCTGAAAAATGATCAATAGTCATTGGTCTAGGAGCTGAATCAGTCTCTTTCACACACACAGGCCTGCTTATCTATTGATCCAGTTATATACTTATCTATTTATTTTCAAACATTTTAGAAAATTCGAACCATTTAGAAAATTCAACTTGTCTAGTCCAAATATATATATATATATATATATATATATATATGCATTGAATAAAGAAAATCCTATTCTCAGGAAGCTGTCTCAACATTATCTCAAAGTAAAGGAGCTCAGGAAAGAAAGAATAATTCCCTACTACAGGCTCCCAGGAAGAATTCCCTGTTGATGTGTATGTATGTTGTGGGGGTGGAATTGGGACTTGGGTACACAGGGGATTGGCACATTCCCAGGCATAGATCTGCATATCTTATCCCAAGCTCCTTTATTCTACATTTGAGATTCGTAGCTGCCTTTCTCTTCAGAATTACACCCTCAATAAGTAACAGTTAAATCATAGGAACCCTGGTGATAAGGTGTTCTATTTTCATAACGATTTATGGTGTAGTGGTTACTCTTTGAGCTGCTAACCATAAGGTAGGTCAGCGGTTTAAAACCATCAGCAGCTCCACCCACAAAGATGAGGGCTTCTGCTCCCGGGAAAGTTAGTCTCAGAAACCCACCAGGCAGTCCGACCCTACCCTATAGTACCCCTATGAGTTGGAATTGCATTGACTTGAGGTGTTTCATTTTGGTTTGAGTTAAATAATAAGTTTGGAAGGTCCAAATGATACCAAATATAAAATACTAAGCTACTTGAATGCAACCAGGAGTGTTGGACAGTAGAAGAAACTCTATATTTGAATTAGTTGATCATTTGGGTTTTTATCCAGTTTTATTCTTATGGGAAATTGGCAAAGAAAAAAGCAAAAGAGTGATGACATGAGCTAGTTTTATAATCATTTTTTAAATCTATAGTAGCCATTACTTATTGAGTGTTTATTATGTCTCTGAATGAAGCAATACATAGATTTATGTCATTTAATCCTCCCAATAATACTAGGAGCCACATAAAATTATTTCCCCACTTTGTGAGTAATGAAACTAAAGCTTAGAAAGATGATATTTGTCTCCAAGGCCACAGAGAGGTGAAGCCAGGCATCACACTAGATATTCTGACTCAGATTCTCAATCATGCCAGCTCCACTTACGAGGAACAGGGGCTTGGGCTGGGGAGTCAGACAGAATGAGTGCAGATGCACATTCCCCGATGTATTTGCTGTGAGCACAGGTGGACACGTGCGTTTAGAGGATGCTCTCTACGCCCCCAAATAGCTACAGTCTTGGAAACCCAAAGGAGCAGTTCATCCCTGTCCCAGAGGACTGCTCTGAGTCAGAGTTGACTTGACGGTAGTGCCCTGGCCAAAATAATCAACTCAGAAACACATGACATTCTCTCAGCTATGAGAACTGGTTCAGGTAGTGACCCAGATTAAAACAGACCTAGGAAGGATTTGCGAGAGAATTACAAAGAAAGAAGTCACAGTTTTTATTATTATTTTGGGACAATAAGTTGGAGCTCCGGGGGGACAGATATCACATGGAAACAGCAGATGTTAGAAAAATTAAATAAATTCACAGAAAAAAAAAAATATGTAAATGTATATATTTAGGTATATATAGCTATATGACTATGAGATGAAGAGAGTAACTGAATTCTGAAATCTGGCTGTGCTTGAAACTAAGCACTACCTGATATTTTCATGTATTTGTGCCAACAATTACCTTTTTCACCTTCAAGCTTATTTTGAATTGGCTTTCTGTCACTAAGGGCCAATAGTGCCCTAACTAATAAGCCACCACATAAAGATAGGATAATTCGTTCCTGTGGAGAACTCAACATAACACCTGTAACTGAAAGTGGCAGTCTGCTCCCATAGAGATTACAGCACTGGAACCCCAATGGAGCAGCTCTCCAAGTCCCCACAGAGCTGCTGAAGTCACAACTGACTCCTCAAAAACAAGCGCTGTTTTCATTTGTTCTTCTGCCCTAATTGTGAGCTGCTTTCTGATTCTGCATATTATTATTGTCAGACATCCACACTGAAATCAGAGCTCTCAGACCAAAACCAGGGTGAGGAGAAAGAGGAGCTTGCCATAGTGCAGTCCCCTTCTATGAAGTCTTCTCAAAGCACAGGGAAGTCAGTGTTAAGAAGCCTGCAGTAGTGAGGAGTCCTGGTGGTTAAAGCACTTGGGGGACTAACCTAAAGGTCATAGTTCCAAACCTACCAGCCCATGCGTAGGAGAGAGATATAACAGTCTGATTCCTTGTGATTTACAAGACTGAAAACTCCATGGGCATTACTTCTTTGTCCTTAGAATTGCTATGAGGTGCCGTCAAATGAACAGCACACAATAAAAAAGGAATGCAAAGCATCCAATCCCCTTGTTCCTTGGCCAGATCTAGCAGTCCCAATTGGCTTTACTATCGCATCAAAGGAGCCAGCACCTCAAGCTACCAGTTATTAACATGTCCATTTTGCAGGCAAACTGTTTAGTCATTCATATATTAAACAGTAGAGTCTCTAGATAGAAATAACATTTTAAAAATTGAAATCCTGCTCTATTTTGCTATTGCTTCAATCACTCCTTGTGTGTAAAGTTCTAAACATAGGGCATTATAAAAAGCTAATAAGCATTTTGGTTCTGAGAACTTAGTCATCCAAAAGTCTAAGGTCAGTAATTAGGTCCCTAGTAATAGCCCAGTCACTTAAAGCTTCCAGGGTTCCCATATACCCATTGCATCCGTTTGACCAAAAATAAACTTTTTTTCTCTTTTAGACCCCTCTTTGAACAAGAATAGTGTGAGAAGCAAGAATAGTTCCATGTAAACTGTATTGAACCCCTGTGTCCATCCCATGAACTTCAAAGCAAGATTTGCTAGTCTTAACTTTCCAAAGTGTTGTCTTGCTCCATGGAAAATGGCTTCAATAACTGCTGTGTTCTAGTATGAGTCTTGTTCTTTCTCAATACAGTAATGTAAGAGAGGGGTGGGGAAGAGATGTGACATGTACATATGTAAATATATTTAAGATTATGGGGGAAATGGACCTAGGTGCAAATATTTATAGGTTTGGTTGTAGGGTGGCAGGTGGACATTGGGCCTCCTCATGTGCATTCGCTTAATACAAGAGCACCTTGTTCAGCTAAACGGTCATTTCATGATACCCACCTTCCCAACATGATCACTGAAGACAGACATGTGCATAAGCAAATGTGGTGAAGAAAGCTGATGGTACCCGGCTATCAAAAGATATAGTGTCTGGGGTCTTAAAGGCTTGTAGGCAAACAAGCGGCCATCTAGCTTGGAAACAACAAAGCCCACAGAGAAGAAGCACACGAGCCTGTGTGAACACAAGGTGTTGAAGGGATCAGGTAGCAGACACCAAAGAACAAAAACCATCATTGTGTGATCACCTTCCACATATAAACGCTGAAGACGAATGTGTGCATAAATAATTGTGGTGAAGAAGGCTGATGGTGCCCAGCTATTGAGACCTATAGCGTCTTGGGACTTAAAGACTTGAAAGTAAACAAGCAGCCATCTAGCCCAGAAGCAACAAAGCCCACACGGAAGCAGCACACCAACATGTGTGATCATGAAGGCCCGAAGGGACCAGGCTTCAAACACCAAAGGCGGGGGAAATAATCATATCATCGTCAATGAGGGTGGCACGTGATGGGGATTCAATGCCCATCTATAAACAACTGGACATACCTTGCAGAGGGGTACTCCTTAGGGTTCAGTAGAGCAAAAATGAAACCCACAAACTTCCTCTAGTTCTTAAACGCTCCCTCCCCCCAACTACCGTGACCCCAATTCCGCCTTGCAAACCTGGTTAGACCAGAGGATGCACAGCGGTACAGATGGGAACTGGAAACACATGGAATCTAGGACAGATGAACCCCTCAGGACCAGGG
>NW_022103918.1:10708534-10726797 GCF_000313985.2 Echinops telfairi
GAAAGCGAATTTTGGGAATGATGAGGGCAACAAATGTATAGGTGTGCTTTACACAATTGATCTATGTATTGCGATGAATTGTATGAGCCCCAATAAAATGATTTAAAAAAATGATTAAGAACTGTTTCAATAAATGCACATTAAAAAAGAGACATGAAAAAAAAGATTCAAACCAAAATTAAACTAGCTATATCAACTAATTGTAATCAAATCACACCATCACATTTATAGAGGAATCGTATTCTGTAGGTTCGTAGGTCCACCTGGAAGGCTCATATTTCAACAGGAGAGTTGATAAAATGATGACGTCAATAACAAGCAAGGGATAGATATTGGACCAGACTTGCCTATGGAAAGACACTGTTTTCTGCTAGACACCCCATTCTCTTTCTCCTTTCCAGGGCTCTCCATTCAAGACCTAATAAGCATAGACTGAGATTAAGTCTGGCACAACAGCCACCTTTAGCTCTGACTTCTCTTTCTGGTTTTAGCAAAACTGATCTTTAGTGTTGCTCCCTTTGTGGTTTGTGTTAGAGAATGCCTTTGGATGTAAGGATAATACATATGCTTGCCAAAAATAAAATAGCTTGACTACTGGTCAAACATCAATAGTTCTAAAATGCCCACATGTGGCAGATGCCGAAAAGGAATTTATTACCATATTCTGATTCCACGCCAACACAGACTCATCCATTATTACAGTGTTCTTCAACTACAGTGGCTCAGGAGGAAGAAGTGGTAGGCTGTACAAGGGTGGGGTACTCCACAGCTTTCTAAAGGCGCAGCCCTGAAGAGTTAGAGCTTGCCAGTGGACCACCCACAGAAATTTGTGCTGTTTATATGAGGGATCACACTGAGCTATACAAAAATGCAGGAACCAAATAGCCAAGCTCGCAAGTCCTTCAAAGAAGTTTTAGACTTAGAAACTGAAGAAAGGATTATGAGATGAGTCGCTGCCAGTCTTTTGTGGAGTGTCCTGGGGCAAGATATTTTGCGCCTTATTTTTTTCAACGATAGACCTTAGTTACCACTGCTATTATTGACAATAAAGACTTCCTAACAACAAATCATAAGCGCAATATTATGAGAATTAATGTGTGTACAGTAGTTTAAGGATGAAGGAAGAAGGGTAGGATGCACAAAGTGCTTTATCAACCAATATATTACATAATGTGTTATAATGTACCATGTGCCCATGGAAACATGAAATCATTTATAATTCTTAAGTACTACCAGATGCGTAGCTATAACAAATTTCAACCCTTTTTGAAAAATTCACCCACACACTAACTTCTCCAACCAATATTTCCACTGGTAATTGTCAAGAGTTGGGAAATCATAGAATGGACCCTTATTCACATCCCTGTGGTAATTACTTATAGTTTGCTTCATTTTTGGGCAGGGAGCATGTCTTATTCATAATTTTATAACCATTGCCTTGCCCTGTTCTAGTACATGAGTGCACAATAAATGTTGAATGAATGGATGAATGAATGAATGAACGAGCAGATGACAACCAAATATAATATTCAAAGAACAAATACGATACTACCTAGAGCAAGACTAAGAGGAGTCTGGAATATAAGGGACATTTAGAGTGGTGGTAGTCAAATACTGGCTCTTGCACAGCAAGTCTATATGTTATTTTCAAATCTTAGTTTCCTTGCCACTTGTCATATCTTTCTGGAATGTACTAGTAATCTTATTAACAAGATATCTTTGCCATTACCAATGACTAGACATCTGGCTTTACTTTTTCATTGGTTAGGAACATTATAATTTCTATATAGATTAAGGAATCTCTGAAGACTTCAATATAGCTGTAGTTGGTTAAGAAATACTCTAAATTTTAAACCTCACTATATATATAAGGCAAGCAAAAGCAATGAAATGGGGGAAAAAACCCTCTGGACTTAGAATGAGAAAATCATGTTCTAACATATGGTACTTTATCTTTGAATCCGTCTACATATCATTTAACATCTCTGAGCTTCTGTTTTTGTCATTAATGACAATTATCAGTAATAAAATGTCTTGTATCCCAAGGAACATGAGGTAAGTTAATAAGTCTAGTCAAATATACAAAATAGTGCATACGCTTTAAATGTGACATAGTAGACCACAGCACTCAAGTATGAAAGAAAAGATGGATTTATGATGGGTTCAAACACTGAGATTCCCTAAGCTCGGTTTCATGGCTTATTCATATCGATAGTTTATATAGTTAGCACATGGCCTAAAATATCAAATGCATCATAAATATTAAAAAGTTCAATTAGAGGCATCAATAAGATACATATGTTCAATTCTCAAAGCAATCCTTTCAAGTACCTTTTATAGTATCCCTCAAGATGTGGTCCCCCGCCAGCCAGCATTTGATTTGACTAAGATGCTTACTAAAACTGCAGGCACTATAAACGTATCCTAAGGAATTGTAAAGTAGTGTATCCTATGTATACAAGGTGACTCGATATGTCTGCGTGTGTTGCTGTTGACAGGTTCTGACTCAGGAGGACCCCATGTGTGCAGAGTAGAACGGCTCTGAGTGGTCTTCAAGGCTGTTGCCTTGCGAAGGTAGGTCTCTGGGAGGGTTTGCACTGCAGACCTCTCAGCTAGTGAGTGCTATAAACACCCATCTGTGCCCGTCCAGGGATCTATATGATCTTGCAGGAGGTTTTGAGTTCATTTGAACTAAAGCAGCAGCTATGATATTGGTAAGTTCTATTATCAAGGGCCCTATGTGCTATTAACTCGAACACTATATATGTCTATAATTATATTAGCACACTGCTTTCATGTATATGAAACAAAACACAAAAACAATGTGGAATCACCTTATACTGTTATAGTGTTACAGCACTAAAAATAATATAACCAAGAGAGAAATTTAATATGCATAATCAATTTAAGGATAGTTCAAATTTCTCTTTTTGTTGACACACTTCCCATGAGACTGGGTTTTGTGGATCGGAACCTCTACTTTGCTCCTTTTAGTATGCTAGCCCTAAAAAAGGCTTGATAAATAGCAGATGCTCAACATATATTATAATGACAAAACAATTAATGTGTAAGCCTAAAAAGTTCTATTAAAATTTGCCTAATAAATAATAAAATAATTCCCATTGATATGAAAGAATAGATTCATATGACAGTGTTTATAACCTAGTTATTTTTAACAGAAGAAAACTGGAACATAAAGATATAAACCTGTGCTATCAGCCAAAGATATTTTATTCATACTCCTCAGAGATACTATTTTTTTTAACTGAGATTGAAATTGTAAACTAAAAGGTAATTATCATTAAATTGCAGGTGCATTTTTTTTCTAAAATTGTGACCAATAACAGAAGAAAGCTCTCATAAGGGAAGATGAGACTTGGCTCTATACTGACAGCGTGAAAATGCACAGTTTAGGGAATTAAGGATGTGGAAGGGTCAGCTTCTTCCTGTAGTTATCAGAAGAATGGCTATGACTGGCAGATAAATGAAGTTCCGCTGTCTTCCCCTTCCTCCAGGTCTTGTCTGATGTCTGTGTGCCCCACAGACTCTTGAAGATTATAGAAGAGTAACTACCGAAATGTAAACTTCAGAAAAGTGGGTGGTGGGGGCCACCTGATGGGATGGAGAAATCAAGAGAATCAGTTATAGGTGGATATCAAGTGGAAGTGATGCTCTTGCTAATCAAAGAGCAGAGTCTAGCTTCCACAGGTAATTGCCATTTGTCTGTGATGACTACTAGGGGCACACAGAAATGGATTCCAAAATCTATAAACTAATGAGTCAAAGTTGTGGTATGATGCCTTCAAATGGAATAATCACCAAGTGTTCTCAATGTTAACGTCCACGATCCCACCCACCAGTGATCAGCCGCAGCCCTTCCCAACAGTCTTAATATCATGCCTAGAGTCTTGCCTTTCATGGAGTATGAGTTCTGGCCTTAAATGTCTCTGGTTTCTAGCAACATAAAGGTCCAGCCTTCATCATTACAAAACCACCTGACTCCCGAGTCAATTCTGAGTTGCGTGTGGATATAGTCAACTTCGGGGAAAAAAGAGACTGATTCTTTAGAAAGGATAATGCTGGTTGATTTATTTATGCATTTGTTCTTTCATTGAACAAATATTTTAGTGTCGTGGGCTACTTCCAGTCTAATGAACCAGAGCAAACCAAACAAAACTAAACCTGCTGCCCAGGCAGTCCATGTGGGCTCACAGCAATCTAAAACCCAGAGGAGAAGAGACCTAGATGTAACTCTAGATAAAACCAGGCTGCCACATCTGTTTCCCAAAGAGTGGCTGAGAGATTTGAACCACAGACCTTCCAGTTAGTGTTTAACTATTGTGCCATCAGGGTTCTTTACAATATATAGTTGAGAATTAATAATTGCTAATTAAAGTGAATGGAAGCACCTGAGATTAAGGCGGCTCTAATTATGTACTTTCCATATCATATAAATCTGAAAAAAATATCACACTATTCTCCTGATTATCAATTGATATGAAAGGTTGATAAATGCACAAATGTCTGAAACATATGCATGATGTTGAGCTAACAGGTGAGAACAACAACAGGAAAATCAAGTTTGACTGGGGAGGCATTTTTAAGATTCAATCAAATCCTGGATTTAGTTGATACCATCAATCATGTAGAAATCATTCAAGAAATTAAAATAGTCTAAATAGGCTCTAATGAAGATTTGGTAAAAAACTCAAGATAAACTGTCAGATATTAGGCACTGAAGACATAGTTGTTGAAATCCCTGAAATAATTCTTTTTAGAAGTATATACTCAGAAACTCCAAGAAATTATCAAAGAAATATTACTAGAATTGGCATTGCTTGTTTATAACTATAAGAGCAGCAAATTCCAGAAGGTAAATACCCAGAGGAATAGATGCCAACATTGATCAGAAGAGCTGAGTAGAGAAAATGTGGTACAACATTTTTGTAGGGGTCATTTGACATCTTTCTGAAAACAAAGCCATTGCTTGTATGAAATATTCCCAGGGTTAAAAGTTCAAGGTCTCTCTTAAAAATGTTTAAGAGACACAAGAAGGAAAATATGACACCAATTTACAATTAAGCGGGGGGCGGGAGCTGTCTGGAAACGACACAGGTGGTCAGATCTTCCACTGTAACCTTTTACCTAAAATTTGCCATTTTTTGGATGGAACGGATTCTCCTAGTGGCTCAATCTGGATTCAAAAGCAAAAGAGTCACTTTTTGAGTCATCCTATCACCCTGGTTTTCCCTTCCAGGGCTGCTTTCCAATCCCTACCAAGTCCCAACCCATTTTAATTTGCCTCAAAGTGGCCTGGCCATCACCAGGATGTAGAGCTTCCATAAATGACCTCTGATGGACATGAAAGATGACTCACTCCCAGGAACAAAACAAAAAAAGCAAAAACTTGTATTGCTGCCATTTGGTCATTTGGGGGTTTGTTTTTAAAATGAATGCCAGTCGAGGCTGAGAAGAAGCCAGGGTGTGTTTTTTATTTTATGGCTCAAATAAAAATAAAGAACTGGGTATGAATAATCAAAGTGGCAGGCACCTCCCTGGATACTTCTAAACCTTCCAAAAGCAGTCTCGAGGTTCAGCAAAATGTAATACGGTCAAAACAACCATGAAAAGCCTTGGTACCAAGGGTTTGCCCCTGAAAAATAAAATAAGTGCCATACAGATTCCCTTGCTGTCCTAACTCCAGTGCCTTTCCACATTATGTCCCGTTCACATGTCCTTTCTGATGGGTGCTCACCCTAGAAAGGCTGTTCCTAGAAGTTGGACGAGTAGTTGGTAAAAGAAACTTTGGGTGAAGGGAGACATTGGACAGTGTAAGATATGACAAAATAATAATAATTTATAAAGTATCAAGGGTTCATGGGGGAGGGGGAAGCAGGGAGGGAGGAGAAAAAATGAGGAGCTGATACCAAGGGCTCAAATAGAAAGCAAATGTTTTGAGAATGATGATGGTAATAAATGTACAAATGTGCTTGACACAATGAATGTATGTAGGTATGGATTGTGATAAGAGTTGTACAAGCCCCCAATAAAATGGTTTAATTATTAAAAAAAGAAACTTTGAGATTACTATGGAGTATAACTCTGAAGATAAGTGAAAAGTCTTTTCAATTTAAAACTACAAAGCTATTTGTATGAACAACTCATTATTCTGAGACTGGTCATCAATTTTGTCAACTATGCAAGACTGGTTTTTTATTTGCATGACACACAATACTTTAGTAATCGTGAATGAAGAGAGGGTGGAAGAGCAAGCAGATGAAAACCAAGAAAGTCAAACTGAGACAGAAAATAAATAAGCAACTCGGGTCAAGTCTAGAAGAAACTTTAACGGTTATTTAAAAAAAAAATCACTACCACCCAGTTGAGTCTGACTCAGAGCAACTCACACAGAACAGAGCTGCACTGCGGCCTTCTGAGTGGGTGAACTTCATGGGAGCAAAACTGCTCCTCTTTCTCCAGCAGAACGAGTCGCTGGTAGTGTACTAGTGATGCTCGGGGCTTGCTATTCTCAAAGTCTGCAGTTCAAAGCTGCCAGCGGCTCAGCAGGAGAAAGAGGAGACTTTCCACTCCTTTAAAGAGTGACAGTCTCGGAAACTCACAGGGGGCAGTTCTCCTCTGCCCTATAGGGTCACTCTGAGTCAGCATCAACTTGGTGGCAGTGAGGTTGCTTTCTTTCTGTTCTTGGGAAGCAGCTGGTGGCTTGAGCGGTTGACCATTTGGAGCCAGATGTGTCACCCGTTACACCATCAGGGCTCCTAAGGTAAACGTGATAAGGGAAGGAAAATGCCCAGATAAAGTGAGGTTTCTATAAAATTGAAGGGCTTTGATCATCCAAGTGTCCTAGGAAAAGAATTGGATATGAGAGGTAGGTATATAGAACACACATGGCAAATGCTTAAAATATGTTTCATAAAATCTAGATTCTTTTGCATGCATCTTGTACTCAACTCACTACCGCTGAGTTGACTCTGGTTCACAGCAACTTATAGGGCAAAGTAGAACTCCCCCTGGGTTTCTGAGGCTGAATACCTCTACTGGAGCAGAAAGCCTCCATCCCGCTCCTGTGGAGTAAATGGGAGGTTTGAATGGCTGACCCTGTACTTAACAACCCAAGGAGCAACCCACTATGCCAACAGAGTTCCTTGCATCTGTGATACAGCTTCTTAATTGGGTATGGCCTGCTTAAATATGGAGGTTATTTCCTTTTAATAGCTTCTATGCCTGAGTTGGAGTTCCTGGGAGGGGGCAGGGAGGACAAATGGTTAAATGCTCAGCAACTAAACAAAAGGCTGACAGTTTGAATCTCCCAAAGGGCACCACAAAAAGACAAGCCTAGTGATATACTTCCTAAAGATCCCCGCCTCCATACCCCCATAGGGCAGTTCTACTTTGACCCCCCTGAAGTGGCTCTGGGCTGAAACGGATTCCACGGCAAATAACAATAACACAGCTGATGCACCTACTTCCTCATCGAAACCACTCATGTTCAAGAAAAGCAAATACCAAAGTATTTACCACATATTAAGACAGTGACTGAAAAGACCAAAGTCACTGGCCTTGAGTCAATGTCAATTAATAATGACCCGAGAAGACAGAAGAACTGCCCCTGTGACTTTGCGAGATTATAATTCGTGAGGCGAGTAGAAAGTCATTTCTTTCACCTGTGGCTTTTGAACTGCCAACCTTGTAGATCGCAGCCCAATGTAACCACAGTGTCCTTGAGACGCTGGCTACACGAGACAAAAGGATACGGAGCACTCCTTTTAGGGACCCTTGCAAATGCCCTGACCTGTCTAATGAAGCACATCTTGTCCTCTTACCCAGAGTTGGAGCTTCAAATATTTAGCATTGCCAAATGGTACACCACACATCTAAAAGAATTTCCAAATGAAAAGCTGCTGTATAATCAATTCTGACTCACGGCAACCCCACGTGAGTCAGGATAGCACTGTACTTCGGAGGTTTTCAACCGCTGGTTTTATTGGCAGTGCATTGCCAGGGCTTTCTCTCGAAGTCCCTTTCTGGGGACTTCAGCCTCCTACCCTTTCAGTTAGCGGCTGAGTGCATTAACAGCTCATGTCACCCAGAGAATGAACTCCCGATTAAGAGCCTTCAGAGATACAATTAAATAAAGGCAAAGTCTTCTAGAGAAAGAGCCCAACTGAAGAAAACCCCTGGTAGTACTTAAAGTGACAATAATTTGTGAAGTGTTTTTCATTTTTTTGTTTTAAACCAGAGCATGGAAACCCGCCATTTGTTATATGTTCTACCTTCTAAATAGGTACATGCATTTCCTCCTTCCTCTGAACCCCAAGTTCATGACCTTGCATACCACACTAAAAATTCCAAAATTACCCTGGCTCTGCCATTATGGTAAAAGAAATAGCTTTTCTTTGTCTAAACGTAAAAGTTTAATAATTGCACAGCAACCAGGTGCTTTGTTTTACATGATTTTGAAGGCACAGGCATATAAAAATCATCGTCTGCAGAGCAGGCGTTCATGTCACAAATGGAGACCCAGTATCAGAAGGAATGTCCCGAGCTGAGATAGCAGCGATCACAGTGACAGATTAGTGTCTGCCCAAGGAAAATCCCCTAGTTAGACACCACAGCAGCATCCCATCCATCATGTTCCATGTGAGTTCAGAGAACTAACATTCTTGAAGCATTTTTGGCAGCAGGGAGAACTTTTAGCATCCTAATGCTTTTACAAGGCTGGCTTTTTCTTTTCTCCCGAACGTGCCTCAAGATTTCATAACATGAGAAACATAGGAGCAAAAGTTAAAATGTTTTAATGGTCCCCATAGGCTATTTAAATAAACACTGTGATTGCAATTTAGACAATCTGGAGTCCATTCAATATTAAATCCCAACCCCAAGCTACAGCTACTACACAAATAGGCAATTCATGGTAGACTCCACATGGCCATTTACTCCTGCAACGATTGCCTCTTGACAATCACAGGGAGGAGCTAGCGGGGCCCAACATTACACCAGTTAAATCTGTCAACAACTAGAGCGCGAGTTCCACTGAGCAAACACACTGATCCCTCGCACACAGCCCATCTTTGTCCTGCCTGCGCTGCAACTCGGCTAATCTTCTCAGCCTATCTTGAACAGTGCAAGCAGAAACTTCTTCTCTGACCAGGCCTGACAAAAGATGCCTTTCTTTATTCTCACTCACTGTATGTATATATTTATACTGTCCCTTCCTCTCCCTTCCCCGCCAGTCCCACCCCTTCCTACAGACCCAATTCTAAGTAAAGCTTGATGGGAATAAATCATAAACTGCTCCCCTTCTCCCAAATACATGAAGAAAGAAGTAATCAGACCTATCAGGCCCTTTTGACCAATCGCTAGTAAAAATAATGCTTCATAATGTATAGTTTTGTCTGCAGCAGGCAAGTCGAGTAGATTCAAGAACTAAACAGGCTATAAAAATCTTAAAATATGGTGTGCCAAATTGAAACAATTGGGTGATGAAATACATAGAAGTGTTCCTCCAATAACTTTTCCAGTACAAGAACATTCATGGAATCACTGGGCCTTAGCTTAGTTTTAGGTAGTTGATAAAAAAATTATATCACATAGGAACAATATTTTAGTTAGAGCTTTAAAAAAATACTATTATCTTTAGCTTTCTTTCTAGTTATAAAAATAAAATCAATAATTTTATTGATGGGTGATAATAAATATGTTTAGGTATAAAATGTACTGTTTTAGAATAAACAAGAGTATAGAATTCTTGCAAATGTATTCATCTATGTCAGTGTTTGCCAAAGTGATTGATACTCCCCCACTGGACACACTGGAACGCCCCAGGGAGGGTGGCAAGAGCAGATTCCTACACTTTTTCCTGTATTATGGCTATAGTGTATGTTTTTTAATTGAAAAAGGGGTGCTGAGTAATATTTTTCTGTAAAGGGGGCACTAGACCAAATACATTTTGGAACCTATGATCCAGAGAATCATGTTCAGATTAAGATATCGTATGTTTCCATCACCACAGATGGCCTGGTCTCATCTTTTCCCAGTCAATTCTCCATAAACAGTAACTACTCTTCTAACCTTCATAGATTAATTTTGCATAGCATGAAACTAGATTAGTTTTCCCTAGATTACTTTTGCCTGAGAACTATGCTGGAATATTATATTTCAGTTTCTGTACATCATTTCAGTTTAAACTCATTTAATCCCAAGTGCAATAGTTGACATGTACTTCTGTCAGAAATTCCTACAGAAAGGATAAACCACTTTGCCTAACATAAAACTGACCCTGAAATTCCGAATCTCTTACACCCAAATAACCATATGTGATATTTACACTATACTGTGCAAACTATCGAGGCGCCTTGGTGGCAAATGGTGGAATGGTGACCTGCTATAAGTGAGGTTAGTAGTTTGAAATCGCCAGCCTCTCCAAGGGTGAAAGATGAGGCTTTCTACTCCCATGAAGACTTAGTCTCTGAAAACCCACAAGGGCAGTTCTACCCCGCCCTCTAGGGTTCATGCGTGACTGCACTGCCTCCCTCCATCCTCACAATGGCACCTGCCAGTTACCACTATCTCCATCGTGTAGAGCAGTGCTTCTCAGCCTTCCTCGGGCCACGATCCTTTCACACAATTCCTCATGTGGTGGTGGCCCCCAACCATAACATTATTTTCGTTGCGACTTCATAACTGTAATTTTGCTGATAGGCAGGATGTATTTTCATCGTTACAAATTGAACATAATTAAAGCATAGTGATTAATCACAAAAACAATATGTAATTATATATTGGGAAATACTTATTTCTAATTAAAAATAAATGAAATTTTGTCTTTTATCACAGGTAACAGTCTTTTGCGCTGGGTACTTGTATATGGGCAGAGCTGCATGTGGGTGGACCTGCCTGGAGACGGATAGAGGAGCAGTGTCTCAGTTCCTAAGACCACTGGAAATATGTTTTCTGAGGGTCTTAGGTGGCCCCTGTAAAAGGGTCATTTGACGCCCAAAGGGGTTATGACCCACAGGTTGAGAATTGCTGATGTAGATGAATCAAGAGCTAAACATGTTTGCCCATGTATAACGAATATGTGGTTTTAGACTTTATATGAAATTAACTTATAGTACTTGGTTCATAATTAGTGTCCAATAAATATCCACTGAAAGAATTAATCAAAGAATGAGTAAGAATGGTTTAAGAAAGACTATACATACATTTTTTAATGTTACGCAAAGTTTACTGTTCGCGTGATAGCGCATCCAAATTAAAAGTCAGATAAACAACAATCGTTGCCATTGAGCCGATTCCAACTCAGAGACCCAGGGAATGGAGCAGAGCTGTCCCCAGTGGGCTGCTGGGATCGTAAATATTTCCAGGGATGGAAAGCCTCATCTTTCTTCAGCAGAGCAGCTTGGTGGTTTCCACCTGCTGATGCCGTGGGGAGCAGCCAGGAGGGAGCCCATATTGCACAAGGTGTCCTTTCTAGAATCCTAGGTCTCACTCGGGCTCTGTCCCTCATTTAAGAGACGAATAAACTGAAGCAAAAAGTTATATGCCCATAGGTACATAAGCAGTTAAAACAGTAAAAATGTGAACTAGAGTTCTGATTACCCATTCTTATTCAAATGTTCTTTACTAAAAAGTGTTAGCTATGTTCTCGTTCTCTGGTGCTGAATCAAGTAGAGTACATGGGTTCTAAAGACGTCTGCGACTGAATTTGGTAAGTTTACTAACATTTCCAGTATCTCTGACAACTATTCTGCAATGTGTTGAAAGAAGGGGGAAAGGAAGAAAAATAGAGCAAAGTTGCTTTCCTTGAGTTGCTTACATGTTTCATTGGCAAGATAGGATTCAACCTTATGAGACATGCAGCAATAATAAAATGTGCGCTCCTAAAAGGAGAAAAAAAGATTATGTGATGAAGTGCTTCATAGTATATGATGAACTAGAATATACAGAACAGAGAATACCTTTAGTGCACTGAAGAAAGGGAAGAGATCAGTGTTAGAAACTAACAAGAAACTTGAGATAGGTTCAGAAATCATCACAGGCGCCCATATTTGGCAGACATACTCCTCTGGTCAAGTCATTCATTTTATACAGGAGGCTGTGAGTACAGACAGACAGTGTCACCAATGTTCACCAGCAGTAACATGTACGCACAACCACTCATTCAAGGCAGGGTTATGTCTATTAGAACCATTCTTACCCGTTTGTCTATGAACTAGCAATGCAGAATGCCTATTCCTCACCTGACCAGTAAAATAAAAAAAATATATATAAAGAATAAACTGGTCCACATACTTTTAAAGCTACTTTAAATATACATTACTTTAAAAGCATTATGATCAGATATCTTTTATTTCTATTGTCAATTGGTGCTTAGGCACTTTCCCATTACTTTATTTAAAGCCTTTTCACATGAAGAACACATCTAAGAATTCATACATACATGCATATACAGTTAGAAATTCAATGTATAATATGCTCATTGTTGTTGTGAGGTGCAAGCCAGTCATAATGATTGACCCACAGTGACCCGATACACAACAGACTGAAACGGTGCCTGGTTCTACACCGTCCTCATAATCGTTCCTGTGCCTGAGCCCAGCGTTGAAGCCAATGTGTCAAACCATTTCATTGATAGCCTCCCCCTCTCACTGTCCCTCCACTTTTCCAAATATGATGTCTTTTTCCAGGGACAATCTATCTCTTATGCTTAGGTATTATATAGTGCAGTGCAACATATTAACCGCTTAGGTATTTTTTTAAAAGGCATAGCTAAATTAGAAATAATGCTGGAGTAGAACACTGGTCCTATCACCACCCCAACTCATTTATTATAAAACACACAGCTTAACAGAAAGCAAAAAAAGTTGAGATATATTCAAAAATAATATCAAAAGCCTTGCTATTGACATCTTATGATGGAATATACATTCTTCTCAGCTTACAACTGTCAGTGGTGCACAAGTGATCTCCTCCGGTGAACCCATGAGGTATGCAACCACATGCAAGCCTTCCAGCTGTTGTGCATCAAGAATTGTAATGTTTATTCTGCAAGAAGCAAACAACAGATGCATTTGGAGAATGTGAGTTCACCTGGTTCCTACAGCATACGTTACAAGCTCAAATTCAGTTTGCTAGTCAATGAACCTCTTGTAAAAAAACAACAACCAATGGGGGACTGGGGGGGGGCGGGGTGCTGCTAATTTTAATTTTAGACCCTAACATATATCTTGATTTTAATCTCCATTGTTCATATGCTTTGTTCTTTTGTCTTTTCAACACCTTTTGATACTACCTCCTGGGACAACAATTTACTGTTACTCTAAAGATGTCATAAATGAATTTGCAGCTTTCCTTACTGATTTATAACCGTTTTTTAATCAAACTGCCAAGCAGGCATGAGAATCCATAAAAATACTTCAAAATCCTTGAAAGACCATCTACCAATTTCAAGTAAACATTTTCATTAGAAACCAGGAATTTTAAATAGTGATTCTACCAAGTTCTAATTATATTTCCAATACACAATTCTAATATAATTGAAGAGGAAAAGTAACAGGAGTAAGACACAATATATGTAAGCAATTGTACATAACTACACAGAAAAATAAGACAATTTCACCTAGCTGGCGCTAGCACAATTGCTCAGAAACTTTCCTATTAAGTTGGGGAAATTATGTCAGATCACTTCCTTGTTGATAAATTTCTAATAAAATTGCAGTGATCAAACATGTTACTTTGATCACACACTCCCCTTGGCCTTTCTCACATGCCGTTTAAAGAGTGAGAGAATTAAAATAATATGAGATGGAATATCAAGAGCTATTATTTTTAAGCATCTTTAAGTGTTACATTTTTTGAGAGTTAAAGTAAATTAGATGCACTGGAAACTTTACAGTAACATTTGTTAAGGATGCTGCACAATTGCTAATGTTAATTAAAATATAGGTAGCTCTGTTTCTGTCATAGTTCAATGTGGGCAAGGTAGACGCTAACAAATCAGCACAACAGACAGATATGCCTGACTTACCATCACTTCACAAAAAGCATAAAATACATGTATTTCTCCTCTCTCGACCGTTCAGTCATTTCCAATCTTACACTGCCACCAAAACTAAACAAAATACCCATTGCCATCAAGCAAATTCCAAGTCACAGGGTTTTCATGACTGTGAAGGTTAGCTGGAGGAGACAGCCTCATCTTTCTCCTGATAGGCTTGAACCACAGACCTGTTTAGTTAGAAATCCAATGCTTATCTCGCATACATACAAATTTAACACATCAGATCAAATCTGTATACTCAGAATCTAATTCTATAGAAAGACAGTGAGTGATTGTACAATCTTAGATCAGGAAAAATAAAAATAGCTACCACCTGCACCTGGAGAGCTACCAGCAATTATTATAAAAACTAACTACATTAAATACAGCTAAACATTGCTGTACGTTTTAGTACCTATTTGATTAATGACAAGAGTAGTGACAGACAGTTGCAATATGGAATCTAATGTTTATACCCAAACAGTACACCAGTCATTTCGCCCAAATTTACCTTACTCCCACACAAACCTGGTGTCAGCCTCAATGTTTATTCCTGTAAGTTACAAAAGATGCTGAATATTCAGTTTAGGCAGTCTTTACGTTTTTTTGCATGAACATGTGGAAGAAATAAAACAAAATCCCAAAGCTTTTCAAGAGACTCTTTGAATTTGGATTCAGCATTGATCTGTGGCCTGCATCACACCTCTCTCGACACATTGAGCTGCTAACCTCAAGGTCAATGGTTCAAAGTCACCAGTAGTACCCCAGAAGAAAGATGAAGTTATCTATTCCCATAAAGTGTTGAAGTCTCCTTAAATTGTGAAAACCCAATTTGTAGAAGGCTGTGAAGGCAGTGGGAGCCCAAAACCCATCTATAGAGGATCCAGTTAGATTAAGTCTTTGGCAGATCCTTTCTAGCCACCGTTGAGGAACTCAAATTGCTCTATTATGAGACAGAGCTTATTGTAAACTTGATTATGGTGGATCCAACATGGTATAATTTGACATTTGGTCAGTTGATCTCCAACTGACCCAACCTTAATTTGATATAGGCTCAAGTATATCTTGCTTGTTCCACCACTAAAAATTTCTTCCCTGGTTTTAAATATTGATGGTGGTCCTTACATTCTTACACTTTATTTGTATTGATGATGATGGTGGTGATTTTATCCTTGCCATTTTATCTTGTTTTTTATTTTTATTGTTACTCCTGGGTTTCCCAATTTGTGAAGCACAAAAGGAACAGATGCATAGAGATAGTAACTGACACAAGGGTTTACAGGAATGTTAGGTGGGTGAGAGATAGGGATTGTGAGGGGGTTTGGGGTGCAAACAAGGAATCTGGGAGGTAGGAGGGAGCCCTGGGACTGATTGTAATGCTGTATATACAAGTCATTTTAAGAGTGATTTAACCTTGGAAGTGTATGATTTGTGAATATCATATCAAGAAAACCACTTAAAAAAAAGGATGTTGACATAATGTGAAAAATGTAGACAATGCATTGAACAATATGTAAAGAAATTGTTTAATGGGATCCTAATTTACTATGTAAACTCTCACCAAAAGAAAATAAAATATATTTTTAAAATTCAAAGTCTCAAAAACCCAATGGCCTTTTCTGGTCTGTCTTACACAGTCACTACAATTTGGAAATAATTCTAAGGCAGTGTGTTTGGTTTCGGTTTAACCCTCTGGATGGATTACTCTGCTCTTGTACTCTGCAAACAAAGCATCCTAGTTTCCTGACGATAAACCATCTGCTTCATTAATACTCAGTGGCACTTAAACATAGGGCCTATATGTTTTCCTAATTTTACACTGCATTAATCTTAAATAAGGAGACCTGGGTCGTTGTCTGCTAACCTCCAAATAGTGGTTCATATCCACCAGTATTTTTGCAGGAAAATGGCTGCTGTAATGTCTGATGCTTTGGAAACCTTCTATGGATCATTATAGGTTGGAATCAATGCAATGGCAGTGGGTTTGGTTTAACCTAAAATGGAAATTTAGGATTCTATTTTCCCTTTTGAGAAACAATAACATCAGTAGTTAACAATTTCAACCTGTCATTTCAGAGAGTTAATCCAAGTCAATTATGCAGTAAATGACTGCCATCAATTAGGTGCAGACTCATGGTGACTCTGTAGGGCAGTGTAGAACTGGCAGCCCTGTGTTTCTGAGATGGTCACTCTTTACAAGAGTAGAAAGTCCTTCCTTCTCCTGAGATCCGCTGGTGGTTCTGAACTGCCAATCTTGTGGGTAGCTGCCCAACTCCTAACCACTAAGGCACCAGGACTGCCCAACTAGACAGTGGGAGGAATGAACAAACGTCATTTAGTTCTGATGGTAGGCACGGCAAACATTGCAGGCGTACCTGATGGGCGCCACCTTAATGCTAAACAGCCCTTTTAAGTTAGAGAACTTTTTGTATTATGTTACTTAGGAAAAATTATCATTTAAAAGGCACGATTGAACGCCAATTTAAAAATAAAAATAAAAAATGACAGAAGATAGCAAACCTGAAGTTTGGATGTTCTTCAGCAGGAATCAAACAGAAAGCAATCGCTGAATCTGTTTGTTTCTTTGTTTGCTGGTGTGTTTGGTTTTGGGTAAGCTATTTAACTCCAACTACTTTTCAAAGGAGCCAAAAAAACCAATAAAATCAAAAGAAGGTAGCAGGTGACTTCAATGACACATCCAAGAAGATGCCTGAACACAAAGAAAAGCAACACCTCCCTTCCAAAACGTGCTTTTCTGGTAAATGCAAAGAAATGAAGTTAGAAATCGTAGACAACCGGCAGGGCTGATAACTAGGCGAGAAGTACAGTAGGAAGGGAACCCTGTGTGAGAAAAGAGGATAAGTGGCTAAATTCTGCACCACTAGCTGAGAGACCTTTGAGGCCCTGACACCTAGGAGTGCCTCAGGAGACAAGCCTGGAGATCCACCTTGCGCAATTCCACACTGCCCACCCGGGGTCTCTTGAGTTCGAAGAGACTTGACAGCAACTAACAACAAGGGGGCAGGGAAGGAAGGGACCAGGGGTCCTTATTGCTGAAACTCTGAAATAAAAAGGATTGTAACTTTTCCCTCCATTGATCTGAGTTCCACTTGTAGAAGGAGGAAGTGCTTGCTCCGCTCCCCCCTCCCCGCTGCATCCCTACAGCCCTTTTCCAACATGTGTGGCATCTAGCGTATTATTACCCTTCTAAACATATAGTTTGATATTCCTTTAATTAAAATGGTGACCATCACCCAAAACAGCATTTCTGGGGAGGGACCTTACAAGCCCACAAAACCCAGGCAAGGCTTATTGAACCTGCAGGCAGTTTTGTGTGAGTGAGTATTAAAGGCTTGGCAAGGCCTCTGTGCGCTCGTTTTCTTATTCTCTATTATCTGTTGCCTTAATAATTCCAGAAACTTCAATCAGACTCTGACCAAAAAAATCTGCACCATGCTTGGGGATCGAATGATAGTGCCATCTGTTTTCATTCTGACGTGGGTTCGTTCCAGCAGTAACATCCAGCCAGCATGCTGGTTGCTTACTGTATGATGATCCTGACATGATAGGTGATTTAAAAGAAACGTTCCTATGTCACTTGCCCCTTGCAAAGCACGCAGAATTATTTCAATTTGGAAAATGTCTGAAGTGGCTTGCATTTGGATTCTCAGGCTACATAGGACTAGGACCAGTACTAAAACAGATCCAATGGTGTTTCTTCTCATTTTGGCAACGTTGGTTAAGCCTGAAAGCTCTGTTAAGGGAGTTTATTTGGCATGAGATGTCAAATTCCATGTCTGAAAGTCTAGATGGCGATTTAAAAAATAAAATATCCAGTCCAGTCTGTTGGGGCACCACGCCCTGACCCCAAAGTCCACCTTCAGCATTCCCTGGGAATCTCACTGCTCCATTCACTTGATGTTCTGTTGCACCCGTTAGTGTTTTGCCTCAGTGTGGCGGGATCAGATCGGGTGGAAAACACTCAAAGGCCAACAAACAGTCCTTAAACTGCAAGCTTTTCTTTCTTGTTGTGTTGTGTTTTGTTTTGTTTTTTTGTCATTGGTTTGTTGGTGTTGTTGTTTTGTTGTATATTGTTGTTTGGTTTTGCTCTGTTTGTTTTTGTGCATGTTATTATCTCCGCAGGTCTGTCTAAATAAGATAGGCTGGATGAACAATCTGGAGGAGAAAACAACAGGACCAACAG
>NW_022103918.1:10728237-10744207 GCF_000313985.2 Echinops telfairi
TACTAATGTGCTTTACACAATTGATGTATGTATGGACTGTGATAAGAGTTGTATGAGCCCCTAATAAAATGATTTAAAAAAAGAAAAATAATAATAAAATATCTATAAATAGAAAAAATTGACTTGGTAAGAACCCTTTATACTAAGACTTTTCGAACACGTAGCTCTTTGTCACTGTCAGTGCTTCTTACAAATCGGATTTCAAATCATTATCCAAGTAATATGAACAGAGATATAGTTTCCCTCTGGTCTTGATAACTACTGAGAATTGAGAGCAAAGGTCAAATATTTTGAAACTGTTTGACACAGGAAAAATTACTCGACTGTACGGACAAATACACTACAAATAATTCCTTTTTACAGATTTCAGCAATCAATATGGAGCGCCATATGATAGATATGGCTCCAACAATCTGTATCAATCAGGAAGATTGGCAGTGGCAAACGACACAGACCAATTTGTGTCATGCTCCCACAGTCTATTCTGCAGACTCTGTGTAACCAAGATTCACTCTGGTGCTTTCCCTGGCACACCGCACAGCCCGTCCAAGAGCTGCTTCCAGCACATTCAAGGGCTTTTCTGAACCAAACCTGACTGAAAACCTTTGGAGACTGGCACACATTCTTACGACACTCCATGTTTCCCTTCCAAAGGCTGCATCTTTCATACATTATATTGGGTTTTTCCCATCACACATTTAATGTGTGAAATTTCTAAACTCTTCCCCTTCACTTATCTAAACTGAACTTTGGCAGCCAGCAGTTAACTGTTGGAGAGTTGCTTTAAAACGATCAAACCCCTTCTAGGTCTGACTGCAAGAATTATCAGTGCCAAGAAAGAAATTTCAGCCTTCATCAGACACAAAATCAATATGTATGCTTCACTTTGGAAAGAAAACCACCTTGAAAATAATTAATAAAACATCAAAGCTGCACACAACTTCAAAAATCCACATGAGACCAAAACATTTGAGGCAATTAAAAGAAATTACTAATTTATCTAAGGTGGTACCTTCTCTTTGAGAGATATTTTTTCATTATACACATACACGTGCACACACATATATGAAAACTGAAATATCAGTTTTTGCATCAAGATGGCAATTTAACAACATACCCACAGAAATTCTGAATGGTACAGCAAATATATAAGATCTTAAAATCCTTAAGGATAAGTAGGAAATATTTAAATATCACTTAAAAGAGAGAACTGCATCATTTGTTTTAATTTAATTACAAACATAGACATATTATTAGAATCTAGAAAAATAGATTACATTTCATATTCATACTATGCACAGAGGTAATGGTGATCTCCATGAAACACATGGCAGCAAAATAGTAGCCTATATCAGTTACACTTTCTATCACAGTTACTCCAGAGATATGATTTTTACATTAAAATAATTAATTTTTTCTTTTTAAAAAGTTCATGGAAAAATGAAATTAAAAGACAATGCATTTGTTTACCCACTTTATGAAGACCTTTCATATAGATAGTGCTTAATGATTAATTAAATTATATAGAGAAAAAAGTGGTTAAAAATAAGGTACTAGAACTACAAAGCCCAATAGAAGGCTGGTGAGAGAGAATCATGTCAATGTTGTTGTTGTGAACTGTCTTGCAGTGGGCTTCCACGCACGGTGGCCTTAAGAATCACAGAGTGAAGCATTGCTGAGTCACGCACCAGCCTCATGATCATTGGTGTGTGAATCAACATTTGAAATTACCATATCGGTCCATATTACTGGGAGTTTGTTTCCTATATATTCCCTGGCTCCCTTTCTTTTAATAACTGCAAGGTCCCTTTTCTAGAAATAAGTCTTTCCTGATGAGATGTCCAAAGTATGAAAGTTAAAGTCTCCTCACTATGAGGACCCTTTAAGAAGCATTATGGTTGTATGTGTTCTGAGATTAATTTGTTTCTTCTTCTACACATAAACAGTATATTCACTATTCTTTGACTACCACAGTTCAAAATGGATCCAGTTTTCGGTCTTATTTCTATGTCTAGTTTTTATAGGCACAGGAAGAGATTGAAAATACGGGTCAAGAGCAACATAGGTATCAAAGTGGCATCTTAGCTTTTGTCATCTTGCAGCAGATTTGCCCGAAGTAGTACATTGTTTTCTTTCTTGACGACTCTGTCTATGAAACTTGAAGTAAAGGTCGACAGTGCCAAGGATTGTGTCTTGCTAGGATCCGCAAGCAATACTCAGGGCAGCAGCAGTCAAGAGCTCAAAGGTGAGTTGCATTAGGTAAATCTGTTGTACGAGGCTTCTTTCGAGTATTCAAAAGCAAGGATGTTACTTTGAGGACTAAGGTGCCCATGACCGAAGCCACTGTATTTTAATTGTCTCATATTCGTGTGAAAGTTGGACACTGAAAGAGGAAAACCAAAGAAGAATGGATGCGTTCGAATTGAAAGTACCATGGCGTGCCTAAAGGACAAACCAATCTGTCTTGGGAGAAGTGTGGTCAGCGTGCTCTTTAGAGGGTAGGATGGTGAGACTTCCTCTTACATACGTTGGACATGTGGTGAGAAGAGACAAGCCCCTGGGAGAAGGACATCATGCTTGGTAAAATAAAGAGAGAGCAAAGAAGAGGCAGGCCTTCCACAAGATGAAATGGCACAGTGGATCCCATGATGGGCTGAGGCATAGGAATAATTCCGAGGATGTCTGAGGACAGGGCGAGGTTTAGTTATGATGTGCGTAAAGTCACTACTGGTCAGAACGGACTCAAAGGCGCCCAACGACGCTTGCCATGAATAGTGTGTTTTACTTCAACTAGAACAACATTGCTGACAAGTTCAACTTTGACTCCAATTCAATGTAGTGTTGTTTTTTTAATTAAGTATCTTTGTCAACAGTTTTCTTGGTATATAACTCACAAATCATACAACTCAATAGTTCAATCTCATGAAGAAGAGCTGTACAATCACCACCACTGTTTTAGAACATGACCTTCCTTCTTGCATTCATCGTTATTAGCTCCGCATTCCCCACCCCTTCCCTGCCATAAAGCCAAGGAACCTGTACTCCAATTATTACCTTACAGACTTACCTTTCGACTTTTCAATACTATGTCTGTCCTTCAACATCAGAGGGGGTTCACAGGAAGCTTCATCTATGCGTGAGCTCTGCAAATGAATTTGGGGCTTCTTCTGTCATCTCTAGCATCCTGAAACCCAGGTATTCACACTTTAAGCTCCGATACTATGCCTTTCATCCTTTAGATTTGGATAATACTATGTATAATCCATATATCACACAGGCTGGTGGGCTGTGCTTTTCCATGTGGATTTAGTAGACAACTCAATTAGGTGGTTACTTGTTTGAAAACAAGCCTTTAAGACTCCAGATGTAATATTTCTGATAGCCAGGTGCCATCTAGTTTTTTCACCATACTTTTTTATAGCACCCACACCTTCAGCAATCTCTTCATGAAGTTAATAAGCATTAAGCAGGGCCATGGCATAAGAACTAATTGTTCTTAGATTGGGACAAAAATTAAATGTAAACCCCACATCTCTTCTTACATCTGTGGCTTATTTATTTCTGTGGTTCACGTTACAGACACCATTGTAATGATGTTAGATCACATTATCAATGATCCCATTGAGGCAACATTTCTACTGCTATCCAGTCAATGCTGACTTATCGCAGCCCTATAAGGCAGGGTAGAACTGTCCTTCACAGGAGTGGAAAATCTCATCCTCCCGCTGTGGACCTGGATGGTGGTTTTAAAATGCTGACCTTGCAGTTAGCACCCTAATATGTGACCACTATGCAATGACGATTTCATTAGCTTAGCCAATGGTATAGAATTTTAAACTGTTGAGAACAGGAAATTATGCAAGTATTAAACAGCTATGAACCACAATGCATGAATTGTTGACTTGTGCAGATTAAACTCTAAGTAACTGGACACTATTTACACATACACACACAAAAAGGGGATTGGTGATAGGGCAAAACTTCCAAAAATATTCACTCAGAACAGCAGAGCCCTGCCTACCATATTAATAACATGCCATCGTGAAGCCAAACCGTACGTATATAGTAGTTCTGGGCCACCTTTCATTGGGCACCCTAGGAGCAGGAAATTGGAATCAAAGTCTAATGTCCACCACTTCTATGGCTAGTACCCATCTGCTTCTTCTCACACATCAGCCTTACGTCCAATAGCTAGAGTTGAGTTTGAGGTAAAGCCTAGTTCACTCTGTGGGGTTTCCACATTGAATATTTCTGGTGTGGCCTATGAAGGATTTTGTGTGCCTGGGATTCCACAGAAGAATTGTTAAGTGTTTTTCCTCCTGATGGGAGGTTGCTCCTCCTGGTTTTCCTACCAACCAAGGTATAATTACCTTCTCTTATACATGCATGCCCTCCACCCCCGATAATTACCTTCTCTTATACATGCATGCCCTCCACCCCCGTCTTAACCTAAATTTCTAGTAAGGTTTCCTTATCACTCAGTTGGGAGTATCTATTGGATTGGGGTGACCTCAGCACAGTTTTGTAAGGAATAACTGAGTAACCTTCTCCCTCTCCCCACAATTTGAAAAATTTACCTCAGACGAGGTGAAGCCTCCTATGTTGAGTGGTTTATAAGAGGTACATTTACAATGAAGATGGTAGGGGAGGGAGCACTAGAACTGAAGGTGACCACGTAACTCATTTTAAAGGTGACTGTATCATGGGGAGGAAAAAAAAAGAAAATGTTCTGAAATTGATTGTGGTAATGATGGTACAATTCTTGTTGATAGGATCTAACTATCGAATTGTGTGATATGTGGATTAAGTGACAATAAAACTGTTAAATAAATAAATAGGACCCTAACATTTAAAAAAAAGATGCATCCATTTAGAGGGGTGATATATGTATGTATGTTTCACAGACTCTAGGCAGGTGCACACCTTCTTTGCCTCGTGGACTAGATTAGAGAACTACATGCCCTGGGAGCAGTGGCCTGCCTCCCTCTTGGCCTTTATCTTATCTTATTGGGCTCATACGATATTCATCCTTCTGTGATTGATTAACTTCACTCAGCAGAGTGCATTCCAGGTCCCCATGGCAGGGGCTGTTTCATGGTTTCACTGCTGTTTTTCAGGGCTGCATAGTCTTGTTTTTATAATACAGCCCTTACAATGAGGACTAAATGACTAAGAAAAAGAACGGTTGACAGATGAGATTACGTTTGTTTTGACTTTTGAATTATGAGCCATAGTTTTAGAGGCAATGAATGGGGGAGTGGGGATGCTGGACAGAGGTAGGTGACTGAATAATTGGCAAGATGTGTTAGGATCAAATAGCTAAGCGTCTTGTTCTCCTGAAAGAGGAGTTTAGACTTTATCATGTCGACAGTCGAGAGCTCTTGAGAACAACATAACCAGATTTGTGTTCTTCAAGGGTAACTGGCATCATCCCAGAGATGACGGGGATCAGCAGCATGGGGCAGGAGGCAAAAAGTCTACAGAGGAGAATGCGGGGGCACAAAGAGAGATGCTAAGAACTTGAAATAAAGCGAAGGCATTGGTGCTTGACAGAAATGTTTGCGGGTCTTCTAAGTCCCATCCTTCCTATTCAAGAGACTGGTTTCATAGGACAAGACATTTTAAAGTGTATTTATATTTTGAGAAAATACGCTTTTGCCTAGGACTTCTTTATACGTTACTTAAACAAGTCCCTCGGCCTACACACAGTAAGGAAAGAAAGATGTGTTACTATGTTTAGAGGAGTCTGTAGAGAAATACAGTTACCAAGACTTAATGCTTCTGTACTTGAGGACATCAACCAATCAATTTTTCTATTTGTCATTCATCTTTTACGCTGTGGTCCAAATGGTGTCACCCTTGTCGACAAGCTTGGCTGCGCTCCTGTTAACCTCCCAAGGTCAATCACAGTGCGGAAACAAACAAACATGGTGTTTGTTTGAAATTAAGAGGAAAAGGATGGAGACACATTTTCTAGTCAAGCAATTAAAAAAAATCAAGACACTTCCTTAGAATTTATTGTGCTAATACTTTGATTTTAAAGATGAAGAAACATTGACCCAGCAAGATTATGTGACCTGTTTAGGATAAGATTAGTTAGTAAAAGATCTTTTCTGTCAAGACCACAAGGAAGATGTTCAAGTTGCTCATTGGACTAATGATTACAAAATCCTTAATACAATCTGCTAAAAATTTTATTTTCTCTGGACCTTACGAAGTAAATACCTCAGGAAATTATAATATTATACGGTTTCTAAATTTAAGAGGATATCTGATTGACTGATTTAATTTTTATTAAATGAGATGAATAATCACTTGGAGTTTATCCATGAAGTTGCATTCAGAGTTGAGTTAATGGCAGTGAGTTTGAAGTTCTGGAATCCTGAAACGGCACCAGAACATAATTTGTCTACTCCTAAATTTTCAAGCATGCTTAAAATACTTGTTTCTATGAATGAATATATAAATTCATCCAGTTCATATCTTTTTTGAATGACTTAGATATTTCAGCATAATTAAGCTAAACACCTCTTCATTGGAGATGTGTGATATTTTAAACTTTGAAATATCTTTATTCGAGCTATAACCTATACTTGGCCTGAGTTTTAGTAAATTATTAAACTACTATAATGAACTACTATTTCAGTCCACATAAATAAGGAGCATAGCAATATCCAAGCAGAGGAAAAACTGAATTACAAATAGAATACCTGTATTGTGCACCTTGGCTTCCCTCCCTGCATCTCTCTGCCCCCAATACATGGGCAATGTAAGGATCACACAGTAAACCTGGAAACAATGATATACTGTCTGAACTTCAGGAATGAGGATTTATTAACCTAACTTTCTCTTATTTTAAAACACTTCAGAAAAATTCTGATAAAAGTCCCTTGGAGAGGAAATTAATGTGCACATTGTAAAAATACTTTTCAGAAAGGACAAAATATCTAAATACAACTCAAAGAAGTTATATGAAAACAAGACTATATAGTTTAGTTAGGGGCTACAGTAATACCTATATACCATTAAATGCAAGGATGCATAAAATCATTGTTTAAGTATATAATAGCCACTCCAATTATTGCAATGTTAAGAATCTAGACGAGCTCAATAAATAAATGTTGAATGCTTAATTCAAATGTGATGTTAACCAAGTTTAAAGGTGTTAGTTCCCATAATAATATTTCTTAGATTTTCCCACAGTGCTAGAAAGTAATATCAAATTTCTTATGGAGATCAAAATAAATATGGCATAGCTGACTTTAAACTTGCAATTATGCATGTGCAAATAATGTTTGTGACCCATATTTGAAACTTTCATCACTAACGCATTGTCTATTGTCTCTTGGATACTTCACACGGGACTATGGACTGTGTGTTGGAACTTCAATGTTTGAAGATCTGCTTCTTTGCCCTTTGAACTGCAAGTTCCAAAACAATGTTTGCTGCATTCTAGATTGATCTGTGTGTTTTTGCTTCTTCCCCAGGATTCCACAGCTATACCACATTGCTTAAACCGTGCAAAGTCAAAACACATATTTGATAAGAAAAGCTAATTTTTTTAAAGTCTTTGTCAGGGAAGAAATGACGTTGTACGTAGTGCATAATGTCAAAACATCTCATTCCAGTGGCTCATTATAAAGGGGCTGGGGAGGGAATCACCAAGGAAGCAAACAAAAAATAAATAAGCCCTCTCTCTCCCCAATGGGTTTTTATATATGTGAGTTAGGATTATCTTAGCTTGATGGCTGTAATCATTAAAGTAATACTTATTAACTTGTTACTTTAATACATATGTCATCAAAGTAAAATGAAATGGTGAAATCAAGGGAGGAAAAAAATCACAAAATGATCATTTTCTCTCTTTACCCTACACTAAGAGAGAAACCTTCCCAAACAGTGTGAACTCATTGGCCTTCCCATTGATTCTGCCATATAACAGGGAACCAGAGAGGTGAGGTCATTTCATCACTCCTTGGAAAAAAGAAAAGAAAAAAGCAAAACGTCTGCTAAAATCTGACTTCATTTGATTTACTCTCCAAGACTGTTTTTTATTAAATATGTTTGACTGCTATCTCTAATTAAATGTAGAATTAATTTTGGCAAACTAACCACAGATGCAGTTTATGTTCAATTTTATCAGACAGATTTATTTATAAGCTGTCAACTTCTTGAAAGACTTCATTTTGGAGCAGTTTTAAATTGCTAACAGTAGCTGTAAATGGAGCTCCTGTTCTCTGGAACACTAAAGGAAAAGTATGCTATAAATGTCCATTCCATCTGTGAGGAATCATAAAACAATCACATTCCTTTATTTTTTTTTCCTCCTTAGGACCTTTATTAAATTAGTTCAACTCAATTAAAAATAACTTCAAAAACATTTCAGAGCCTTTTGTTTCATGAAATACTTGGAACTCTCTGCACGGAACGTCACCCTTTTAACTAATCCCTTTTACTAAATGGAGGAGAATAGTGGTATTGTGACTTCAGACAGTGCTTTCAAGGGTCTCTACTGTACCGAATTGAGGTCACTGCAAGACAATACTCAACACCCAATAGCCATTCAAACATTCTTCACAACTCTATCAAACGTGTCTTTCTTTCTCTCACTCGCTTTCTCTCGTGGCAAACCGGGAGGACAATGGACAGGGCCTCCAGCACCATTTATGGTCACCATATTTGCACATGACAAAGTCTATACTTACTGGCTTGCCAACTCCCTTTAAAAAGAATGAAGCCTGGGGTAGATTTTTCCCACCATTACTGTTATTCAAGCTTAGTTCGTATTTACTTTTGTTGTTGTTAGAGGGCTAGTGCCTGGCATCTGAGAAGCTGACTTGCGGTTTTGGAGCCTGTGTAACAAAGGGGGTCGGACTGCAGAATTTAATGGCACAGTTTTAGCCAGCTTATGCAAGATAGGGTGCACAGTTTCACACAAGACAGAGACAAATGATGCAATTGGAACTATTTTGCTTCCTCTTATTGTCCAGCATTAACACAATTATGCAACTTACAGTTTGCCCATGAACCACCATACCTGTGCCCCACAAGCCCTCTTTGGTGTTGTTTGGAGGTTTCATGGCTGCAGCCACAAACCAACAAAATCAAGTTCTGTAAATTTTTCTCACCAGGGATGCTCCTTTAAACGAATGAGGAAGAACGCATCTTTGTAAGCCATATTGTAAAGTTGTTAGGAGGAGAGTTTTATTTTAATTAAGAATGGGATTTGTAGGACAATTAGTGAGATGTAATATTCTTTGAAAGAAACAGTGCCCTTATTGAAAATAGCATTTTAAATGGAATAGAGGCATTTGGAGCTGCAGAGAGACTGGTTTCTATGGATTTGTACAGTTAAAAAAAAAAGGAAAAATATGAGGGAAATGTAGATGCCTCACCTGAATTAAATAAACACAAATTGTGCATGTATGTGTTCCTTAGGGTTTTCTTTTTCACTCAGGTCATCGATATCTGCACTGCTAAGAGTTAACCAGGTGATCATCTCTCCAGTAATACAGAAAGCTGTTTCCTTCCTTCTTGATCAAAGCTATTCTAGACCACTGATGATCAGAAATACAGCGCATTTTTATTACTGACTCAAAATATAGTACTAGCACTCCGTTTACAGTTAACAATGACAACCAACTTTCCATTTATTTTTAAAATGCTTAGCTGTCTTAATCTCAGATATTTTCTAGTATTTTATCATATTAAGGAATAGTATTTGTGTAAATGCTGGTTTCAAAAACGACAAATATTTTCTTATATATTACTTTTCATAATTCATGAAAACTATCTAAATTCAAAAGACTGATAGAAATTTTTCCATCTCTTCAACTTACTATCCTAAATTTTCCCAGAGGCGGGTCCCAGGAGAGTGAAACTATTTCGTGATTCGCTGCCAAGTAAAAGGTGGGTTGAATCAACCTGTCCAATGCTCCATGGGAGAGAAGGACTAAAGATCCACTCTGTGAGGATCAAAGCCAAGAACTCCACGTATGGACTGTTTAAAGAGCTGTTACAGCCCCCAATAAAATGATCTTAAAATAAAATCAAGTCAATCAAACCTTATCATCAGTTATAGTATAACCCATGGTGTTGAGGTTGGCTTGATGCCACAAGACAATACTCACAACATCATTTAGTATTAGATTAAACTTGACAGCGCTCAGGATACTCCTTCCCACAGTAAGTTGTTCTGGGTGGTGTACCCAGCTAATGTACTTACTTGGTGGCTAACTGAAAGGCCTGGGGTTCAAATCCACCCAGACTCAAAAGAAAGGTCTGATTGATACCTCCTTTTTAAAAAATCAGCTATTGAAAATACGGAGAAACACAGTCTTACTTTGCACATATGGGATTGCCACGAGTCAGAGTTCAGTGGAAGTCAACTAGAAGCAGGTATTGAGCAACCCTGATTTCATAGTATTTGTTAAACATATGCATCTGCCAAGCATTGTACCAAACAATGGTACAGTACGCTCCACACGGAAGATAAACTAATGCAGTGTATAATCAATTGAGAGGACAAAAAGTAAACAACTATAATCACTGACACTGTGTAACAGGTTTAGATATACAAATAGGTAGGAGATTTCTTTCCATAACAAGCTGACCATGTAAATTCCCAAAACGATGGGAGGCGTACTGAGTGTGACTTACTGGCGTTATTGAGGGCCCACCTGAAATGCTTCCTGCTAAGTGTATTAGTGGATTAAAACACCCTAGCTTACCTGGGGCTTTGGGTTAGGAAATGGGTAAAGGGGGAGCAAAAATGATCAAACAAAACCCACTGTCAACGATCCAAGACCAACTCATCACTAGCCTATGAGTTACCAGCCCAACGCCAAACTTCAGAGGAGAAGCAAGAGAAAAATAAATAGAAACACAAATGGAAAACAAACGTTTATGGAGCATAACAGGGACTAAATAGTGGCCCAATTTGTCACTATAATGAGGTTATTTCTATGAAATTGGGACAAGAAAGGTCTGGAAACCCTCGACGGGGCCACGGTGTACCTACTGTCCTGGTGTGACCAGCCTATGGTAGTGCAGTGATTGATACAGGAAGAGGGAAGGCTCTATAATGAATTCGGAGGCACTCAGGCTTTCAACTAGGAAGGAATGATGATATAGTGTTTCAGTAATGCAAATGGAAAGGGATGGATTGGAGAGAGACGGACAGATTTATAAACCTGATAACGGGAGCCAAGAGGGTAAAGGGACTCAATGCGATTTCAAAGATTCTACATCAGGCCCTCTGTTTCGACAAGGTGGGTCTTCATGAGACTGCTAAGCGAATACATCCAAGTGAATTTTTGAATGGAGGTGTTATTCAGAGAGAAAGCAAGTCCAAGGAGAACAGATTGGCTTGTGTGCAGAGTCAGGAAGCTGAAGGGTGAAGTGGAGTTCGAATAGTGGTTAAGTGACACAGTACCCAGAGAGAGGATTGACACGTTTTTTAATAGCGTCACAGCATATATGGGCTGGCTCCTGGCTTTGTTCTCTAGCGCTATTTTCAAAATATAATAGATTTCATATTTTGTGTATCTCCCCAGGGCCTGGGATTCCGTATTTCATGCCCGAACTATCCTTTAATTATAAAGCCATAGTGTGCCATTCTTTAAAATGAAAGTTTAGTTTAAAAATAGCACTCTTTATATTTTACTTTAAAATCCATTATATCTGGAAAATATAGTGGAAGTCAGTAAAATAGAAATATGGTACATTTCAACAATGCAAACATCCATCCACCCTTCCAGTTACAGTCACTTGATAGCTATTATCAATTACAATTATTAATTTGAAGAATGGCCCTCACCAGGCAGTTCCTATTCATATTCTGCTCCCTCTTTTATTCTGTAACTCCACCAGAGGAAACTCAAAAGACATTTTGTTTTCCTTTTAAGGTCATTTGATAGCTGTCGTGTTAAGGATAGTGCCAACTCATCTCTATGCATTTTGCCTTAATTACCATAAATGCTAAATTCTAAGCATACCTATCTTTCTGCTGATGGAACGTTTTATGTCATAACAATCAGACTAAAAGGAGCATAAAAATGATCAGTTGGATAGTTGCCTTATTCACTTGTTACCTGTATGAAAGTAATGGCGTTAACTCCACACTTTCATAAAGCCTCTATGAAAAATAGACTTCAAAATCCAGAAAGGCCACCTGAGAAATGAGGCAATGTGTCCTTATTTCAAATGCATATAGAAACACCTGACATATTGAGCCACAACTATCCTACCTAGCACTGTAGCTCAAATGGGAGATGAAAAAAACAAAACTGAAGAGGCAAATAAAAAATTCTCTTTATAACTGGCCTTACTCTGCAAGCAAGGGTATAGTCAGTAAGGGGTCGATTTCAGCCTTATTCTCCTCTATCCAACCTCCCAACTAGGCACCTTTGTGCCATAGAAAAGTTACACAGTGTGTTGGCTTCAGCATACTCCATGAAAAAAACCTCTGTTCTATACACTACATATTTAAGATCTCCATGAATTTCCCCCATGGCCATTGGAGTTAGGCACTTTGACGGTACCCATTACACAGAAGTAAACTGGCTTGCGTCCACGCTCAGGGCTATTCAGTGGAACCATCAGAGTTATTTCACAGGTGGTTTGACCTCAGAGCCTTCATTCTTATCCTCAGTGTCTGAATCCAGGTAAAATTTGGTTAAATGAGAGTCTTATTTTATAATTTTACATAGCAATGTTTTGTTAATGGACTACTGAGTGGTCACAGGCTGAATAATCTCACAAACACACATAAACTACTGTTCTCTCACTGCAGCTACTTCCTAATTAGTGGGGGCAGCGGGAGTAGAGTTAATTTTGAATGGTCTTCCACCAATGGTTTCAATATTCTCATATTTAAAAGAAGAAAAGATATTCATTTCCAACAAATATCCTAACAGAAAAGAAAAAACACTATTAACTTCAAACTGGGCAAAGAAATTTATTCAGAAATTATCCCTCTCCTCTAATCCTCTTCACAAAAGGAAAGAGCACTTGGCATATTTCAAATTAATAATTTAAATAAAAATCTGTTAGATAAGATCTAACAGGGTAAATTGCAGCACAGACAATCATATACAAACAACAACAAAAAGTACATGAATTACACTCAAAATATTTTATGTGATATTAAAATAGGTTTTTGTTTGTTTGTTTGTTTGTTTTTTGAGAAAACAATATTTCTCAATTCAAACTAGGTGGCCAAGTGAAAAGCTTTCCTTTAGGTCACTAGGAAAGCCAAGGGTATTCAAAATATTTGTAAGCCATTTGGAGGGCGAGTTCTTTTAGTTTTGTTTTTTAACATTGTCAAAATAAAACTCTTAGTAAAGAAACTCCTGGTTCAAAAGAATTGAACCTCTGAAGTATTGGGTATAATCAGTAGATATTGCTACCTATTGATATATAGACTTGAGTTTTTTGTTTTTCTTTTTCTCCCTTAAAATTAGAGGAAAACATTCTGTAGGGAGTGCTAAATACATATGACCAAAACAAAACCCCATGGCCTCCATTCCGAGTCTCTACTGCCTCCCAGTGACCCTAAAAGACAGATTAGAAGTGCCTGGTGGGGTTTCAAAGACTGTATATATTTTTTCAGAATTATACTTCTCTTTCTTCCAGAGTGGCTGGTGGGTTTGAACCACCAATCTTTCAGTGGCTGATCCACAATGGCTGATCCACTGTGATTCCCCAGCTCCTTATGTATCTATAACCCAAACCCAACCCACTGCTAGCCAGTCAAGTGCAACACATAGCAACCTTATACAGGGTTCCCAAGGCAACAGGCCATCTCATCTACCTCCACTGGAGCAGCTGGTGGGTTTGAATTGTTGGTTTTATGGCTAGAAGCCCACAGGCTCGATAGCACCACTGGGGCTCCTTTCACCACAACCCAAAGAACGCACTGCTATTGAGTGGATTCCGAATCATGGTGACGCTATCAGGCAGGACAGGACTGCTCCTGTGTGTTTCTAAGACTGCTACTTGACAGGAGTAGAAAGCCTCGTCTTTCTCTCCCACAGGAGGTGGTGGTTTTGAATTGCTGACTTTGTAGCTAGCAGTCCAACCCATAATCACTAGGCAACCTTTCAGTACCTATAAACTCACTGCCAATGAGTCAATTCCAACTCACAGTGGCCCTATAAGATAAAGTATAACTGTCCCTTTGGGTTGCTAAGACTAAGTGTTTTCAAGAGTAGACAGCTGGCCCTCCAGTTTGCAGCTAAAGTGCACATTACACCACACCAACTTTTCTAAAGACCGACTTTAACAACAACAACAGCAACAAAGAAGAAATTAAACTCACTGCCATGAATCTATGCCAACTCATAGTGAGCCTGCAGAACAGGGTAGATCTGTCCTTGTGAGTTTCTGACACTGCAAGGCTTTAAGGGAGTAGAAAGCCCTGCGGTTTCCACCACATCCAGTTAGTAACCCAATGAAACAGCCACGCCACCACCAGGGCTCCTGAAGAACCTGTAGTACTTGGAAATACACAAAGATAAAAGACATCTACAAGCTTTTTTTCCCAAGTAATCTTAAATTTATAGACTTTGGATTTTAGAATTTAACAAACAAGAAAATGGGCTAGAAGAGCAAACTCATTCCTAGGAAAAAATAGTTCCAATAGTGATTCATGAAAGCAGAAAAAATAATTTTTCCAAAATTATTTCCCATGTACTGATATTTAAAACACAAAGTGAAATTTATTTGAGGATGCCTTATTGTTTGCAGATTCATTCCCAGTAGCTAAGGGGTTCCTTGGTAGTACAAAAAGTAAACGTAATCAGTTGTAATTGAAAGGTAGAAGGTTTGAATGAACCCAGGGTAGTTTAGGATGAAAGACTTACTGATCTATTTCCCAAAAGTGAGCCATTGAAAATCCTGTGAATACAGTTCTACTGCAACATTCCAACACACACAGAGTTCCCTGGGAGTCGGAATCAACTACAGGGCAGCCGATTTAGTTTAGTTCTGTTTGCAATCTTTGCCTCTCTGCAATCTGAGTGGACCTGCAAACTCTGGAGATTATCAAAACGTTTGGTAGCACAATCGGTAACACAATTCCATGCTGCTGTTTTTCTTTATAATGAGTGACTACACACACAGCCAACAAGGCAGCTGAGAATCGACAAACACAATGAATACATACCTGTAAATTCTGAAAAACACAATAAAATATTCAAGGGTTAGAAAATCTTATATTTTTTCATTAAACGGATCTTTTTGTCACATGTCATTGTAAGAATATTTTGAAAGTACCAATTAAAGACAGGGTCCCAATAAAATTAACACAAATGATGTATACATATAGGGTGGGTTCACAAAATTTAGAGTGATTTCTTTCAATTATTTAATGCTTATCCATGCATATGTTTCCTCCTGCTGGGCACTTGCCTGTCAGGTACTCTACAATCATACACTTCTAGTACAACTTAGTCATTAAGTAAGTATATGTAATTTTATAATGGCTTTATAGAGACAAAAATTAATCATAGTTATAATTCTAGAAGTTGTTAACATTTTAATCATATGTGTAAGATGTAAGAATAAACAAGGCCTTGTTGTCAAATTTCCCAGCCGACCTTAAGCTTCATTTGCAATTCACCATGCACATAGAGGAGCAGGGAAAAGAATAAAATGACACATTGAACACCCTTCTCTCTCCGACTTATGGCTTGCTTCTATTTTGTACCTTCTGCCTTTTCTTAAAGTGCATGTGTAAAACCAACAGGGTCCTTTGTCTCCAAGTGTCTGGTAGGTTCCCTTGCTTACCAGGGAGTTAGGATCTATGTGAGAAGGCTATTTACCTTCAATATAACAATTAAAATGGCAGATTATATATTCCTTCTTTCAGTTAAAGCCGATGCTCTGGAAATGAAGTATGACCGTGGTACAGTGAAGATGAAAGTTAATATAGAACTTCAGGTGAAGGTATATCCCCAGATTATAAAAA
>NW_022103918.1:10744594-10747998 GCF_000313985.2 Echinops telfairi
TCAAGCAGAATTGTAGAGTTGCAACCACAGTCAGTTTCCAAACATTATTTTCTTTCCTGGACTCCTTGGCATTCTGAGTCATGGGTAAGGACCTCGGGCCTTATATTTTAGAAATATTGAAAAGAAGTGTGAATATTCTTTGCATAAGTCTCAGTTATTATTTTTGTTGTTTTAAGGAAGGATGTATCTACCTAGGAGTACTGAATGAAAAATCTAATGATAACACCATTTTTCAGCATCAATCTACAGGAGACAGCAGATTAGGGGGGAAACATCATTCTGATGATGGAATTTTCTTTGCTCCCTATAATCACAAACTGTGAGTAAGCAATCTTAGCAATCTACTCTTACCATTTATATAAACATAATACAAGTCTCTCATTTGTAAAACAGCAATATCAGCAATGTCTTGTACTAACGGCTTCCTTACAGAGGTTTGCATAGACACTGACGTATAGCTCCACAAATACCACTAGCAATTCCTGAAGAGATCATGAAACACTAGCTGGTCAAAAAGAAACACAGATATGAACTGGATGACCTGAATGGATGCAATCACAGGGAGGTCTTACATCAGTGGGATATCCTGAGTGATTAACTAAACCCTAAAGGCTACTTTTGGTCTTTATTTCCATCCAGCTGTTTTGTAATCACTTCAGTTTCAGATAGGCTGGTGCATTCACTTGATTATGGAAACAGAGTCTTACATTGATAAGACATCATCTTATCCCATAAATAATTTTTTTTTCAGATGTTTCCACCAAAACTGACTTGAGGGCCATGCTACAATTCTATTGGTCAAAGTGGTTCATTATGACAGTAAATGTTAATTTAGGACACATTTTTGGAAGAAAAGCATAATTTCTAAAAGAACCATCCTTGCCTCATTTTAAGAATCATGCCCATAGGACCAATGTACCCCAGGGTTAATTGGCATTAGGAAATATTCAAAAACCTTATTCTGTAACCCTTGTTATTTAATGTATCTAAGAATTCAACTATTTCCTTATCAGCTTTTGAATTATCTGTTCTCCTGAAAACTTATTTAATATTAAATTACCTGATAATTTATTTAATATTAAATTATGTTCTTATCAACTTTAATTCTTGAGACACCTATAATAAAATTACTTGTTAAAAAGTACTTCAATAACACCAGAAATGTAATCTTGGTTTTAAAAAACAAATGTTTTTTAATTGGTAGTCATCCAAGAGTCAGTAATACTCCTGTACAAAAATATCCATACATTTCAGATGATAAAAATAGTAGTTAAATGGGAAGATTAGAAAGGCATAATTCCTAGATAGTCAGTAATTCCCCATTTTAGTCTTTGCTTCTGAAAAACCTCTCCATCTATAGAAGAATCCAGAATTTTTGGTTTATCCTAAAAACAAAGAATGATTGCTTCTCCCTTCCCCCACTCTCTATATGCAATCACTAAAATCCATCTGCATTACAGGCATCGTTAAAAAGTATAGCTTTGCCAAATCAAGTCCCCAAAATTGATAGATTGGAAAAACTAGTGTGAATATTTTAATATCTTGCCATTCTAAAAAAGAGTAAGATTTAGGATTTGTATCTATATATGAATATTAGTAATTTATATGTATCTATATGGATGTCAATGTTCACCATATAATGAAATTTTGCCAAATAAAAAATTAATTTTTGTTAGAGTGTTTTTTATGTACACACTATATGCGATATTGTCATCTTTGATGAGTGTGGGAAATGGAGGCCCAGAAGTACCCTCTAGGTGACAGCACACAGCAGATGACAAAGAGCAAAGAGATGGGAGAGTGCCCGTGCCTTATGCTTGCCTCGCTGGTCTAAACACCAGATTGCCAAAGAGACGCCTATACGGAATTCTTTAACATGAGACCCGAATAGTACAGTCAGTAAAGGAAAGATGAATTCTGAATATGGGAATGCTCAACTGCCCTATTTCCTTCTTCATTTCCAGAAGGTTAGTCGGCTCTCCACAAGTGTTTGCTATAATAAGAGTCATAAGGTAGTTTTAATGACTTTTGCAGAAGTTCTTTTACCTTTATTATATGGAAAAGAAGCAGATACATAGAAGCTTCAAAAAGGTCATTGGGAAGCAAACTTAAAATATAAGAGAATGTTTCCATGAACATATTGAAGCCTCTTCAGATATGTTTTTTATCTCTCTTCAATGAAATGAATTGATCAAAAGAGAACAGGTACCACGATATATAAGGGTAAAGATTTTGTCTCCATAAACTAAATATTTTAATGAATAATGACTTTGATCATTAAGAAAACCATTATATTTCACTGGCAAAAATGTAGAAAACTCCAGAAAATGAAGACTACTGTATTTTTATTAAAAACCTTATTAAAATAATTTAGTCTCTGGCCAAAGTGCTCACCTGTCAATTTAAAGGTCAGTGAGGACTCAATGGGAGACAAGTGTGGCAGTCAGCTTCCTTAAAGATGACAACCTTGGGAAGCTATGGGGTGGCTCTGCTGTCTCCTATAGGGTCCTATGAGTCAGATCTACTCTGTGGGAATGGGAAGGATTAAAAAGGAAACAGTCCACCTAGAGTTTGCCAGTGCCCTTTCAAAATCATTCACTTCAAACTCAGTGAACGTGATGATTCGGTCTCCTCTTGGAATGGTAACTAACTGATGAAAGGGAAGAAAACATTCACATCCACTTCCCTTTGTACGTGGTCACCAAGAATACTTCTAGAATTACAAAGTGCTCTTCATTAGGGTTTGGGCAAAGACCACTGAGTGATTCCCGCCAAGAGGTCAAAGAGACATATATGCTACAAGAAAGTGGGTAAAAGTATTAAATAATGGTACAATTTCATGTAAAGAGGTTAAAAGAAGTAAGAAAATCATTATGTGATCAAGGAGTCCCAGCCATTAAAACATTTCAAAATTGAACCAGCCATGTTTTTGTACATTTCATCATTCTAGTAACAATTTAATTCTCTATATTAAATACAAGTGTATGTACAATATAACTTTCTATGCAACATGCTGGTGGTACTATGGAATAAGCATTAGGCTGCTAACAACAAGGTCAGTGATTCCACTGTGTCCTACAGGGTGGCTCTGCATCAGAACCGACTCAACAGAAGTGGGTTGGTTTGGTTGCAACACAGTAAGAGAGTGCAAAATCTGTGCCTTAAACTAGGTAGGTGATTGGGGATATGCTGTACACACTCAACCTGAAAGTGCATCATGAAACCGTGGGGAAGTGACATTTGCAGACAGAATAAATTACATAACACTGAAACATCTGAACGGGATAGCTCCCAGTGCAGGAAAGGGCTGCAGGAAGGGAGCCGAGTAACACCTGACAGGCAAGGATGATTTGGGTTTTTCAAACCTGAAAGTTTACAGAGAACGTCACACCTTATGGGAAAAC
>NW_022103918.1:10748098-10750148 GCF_000313985.2 Echinops telfairi
GTGTTTTTCTGACTTAAGCTAAAATCAAAATTTGAAAATTGAGAAGCGTTTAAAAGTAGAAAATAAAAGTGAGAATAGAAAAATAAAGGAATTACATAAAGTGAATAGGAGACATTATTTTATAATGATTTTGCAAAGCCCTGTTGTGGGATGAGACTGGAGCAAATAGCAGAAATAATCTGATTATAAGACGCACGTAGTGATTAAAAATACAATCTTTTCATTTAATGGAATCCAACCATTCAGACTTTGGTATCTGTGCAACCTCGTTACCGGTGAGTCTTTGGGGTCATCAAGCCATCTCTTCCCACCACCACCACCTGCTATTTCCTTCCATTTCTACCTAGTTCTTCTTTTCCGTCGACTGAAACTCTCTCCATCCATTCTGAATCACCTAATTCGCCATACTTGATCTCTACACTCAGTGTATTAACTCCTTCCAAGATATTGCCGACTTGTCCAGTCGCTCTGCCTGATGCTTTCAGGAAAAAGTGTTGATTGCCTAGCTAGGCAATGCATTTCATCTACTTCACAACACAGAAGAATATTTCTCACACTGAGCAAAATTGAACTCCCTTTAATTTTATACAGGCAGTGAACAGACATTTAAAAATGCAGCCTATTGTAGGTATGAAGTATGATGTGAATAATGTGTAATCTCTGGCCTGCTTTTACATTGTAGTTTCAACTTTTCCTCTGATTTTTAATATAATATGAGGTCCCTGGTGGTATAGTGGTTAAACGTTGGGCTGCTAACCTCAAGATAAGCAGTTCAAAACCACCAGCCTTTCCTTGGGATGTAGAACTAGACTTTCTACTCCTATAAAGAGTTACAGTCCTGGAAATGTGCAAGGGCAATTCTACCCTGACCTGTTGGGTCACTATGAGTCAGAACTGACTTGATGAGAGTGAGTTTGTATCTTTTGTTCGTTTGTTTATAGCTACAGATTGCTATGAGTCAAAGTTTATTTGATAGTAGTCTTTTTTTTAATATGACTATTGAAAACAATAGAAAGCATAAAAAGAAAACATCAATAATACATAATGAACTACCAAATGGTAGCTATTTAGATTTTGGAATATCTCTTCCTAATCCTCTTTACCTTCCCACTCCATATTTCTCTTCTCTATATTGACAGCTATTTCCAGCTACTAACTACCAAGTTCTTTCCAACAGAATTCACTTGCAATGCCAGAGTCAAGAAGGGCAGTATATTTTACCACAACCAAATGAGTTTACAAGCACATGAGTTTACAGGAAAATAGATGTGGATAAACTTCTATTTTTGTGTGTGTTTCCTTTATAAGGATATAACATACACCATTCTAGGGACGTTACCTACCACCCATCTCTCATTTTATCAAAATGTGGTGGTTTGCATGATACTATCTTTGCTGGTGGAATAAAGAGCACTAGAACTGAATGTCATTACACAACTCTTTTGAAAGGGAATTTAATCATGGGGTGGGGGGACCCCAAAATGCAGCTGGGATCTAGATCCCAGGCATATGAAATATGGTAAGCAGGTTTTAGGGGTGCTTTCCCAGTAAATAAGATTGGGGAGTAAGGCATGGTGATCTACTTCTAAAAATTAGCCAATGAAAACCCTAATTATCATAACAGTGTTTTCCAATATAGTGCTGGAAGAATAACCGCCAGATTGGAAGGCTTTCAAAATACACAGAATTAAACGAACAGATTGGAGCCCACCAATGGTTGGGGAGGTGGTGCAGAATCATGCAAAAACCATTTCGTTGTACAAAGGGGCATCATTAATCATAGACAACTAAACAGCAAAGAGCAAGAGCAGGAAAGGTATAGGTTCTATAGAAAGACTTATATACTTTTAAGTTTGTACCAAAATATTCCTGATACTATCACTGTTATGTAATAGGATCTGCTTTAAAGATCCCACAACGGCGTGAATATGCACTCTGCATAGTGACCTCACACAGACAGTGTGTCTGGAGTGCTGTGTCATTGGGAAATTTAATGCCATCAGTGCACTTGCCGTATACCCCATGGGAATTATTGACAATGTTGTATGTT
>NW_022103918.1:10750248-10757241 GCF_000313985.2 Echinops telfairi
CTGTGTCATTGGGAAATTTAATGCCATCAGTGCACTTGCCGTATACCCCATGGGAATTATTGACAATGTTGTATGTTTGTGTATATGGATTTTTGTTTCCCTGCCTTTAGCTTGTTTCATTATTTTTTTCTCTCGGTTTGTCTGTTTGCTGGTTTGTTAGTTTGCTGGTTGGATTGTTGCTGGTGCTGATGTAGTTGGTCCTATGGAGGTTCTATTTTGTCATAAAATGACCACCAAAGTAAACCTCAGTCACACCTATTCCATAAACAAGCAGATTGATTTTGAGCTCCTACTTCACTCTAACTCCAATCCAAGAAAAATTCATTCTGATAATATGGCCCTGCTCGATATGAGTCTTCACAAAAAGATCACTGAAGATAACGATGCTACAGCAAAGTATGGTGAAAAGAGCAGATGGTGCCCAGCTATCAATCGGAATAGTGTCTGGGTCTTAAAGGCTTATATCCAAACAAGCAGCCATAGAAATAAGGAGTTAACTAAGTTCACATGGAAGAAGCACAGCAGCTTGTATGATCCAAAGATGACAATAATATTAAAATATGACGAAGGGGAAAGTGTCAGTGCTAAAATTGTGGACACCAATTTTGGGAGGCTGTGAAGGGCAGTGGGAGCCCAAAACCCATCTACAGAGCATCTAGTCAGATCAAGCCCCTGGCAGATCCCCTCTAGATACAGGCATCGGTCGGGAACAGCCTTCCTGTCACACACAGATCATTGTAATCCTGACTACACTGGATCAAACTTGATACTTGGTCAGCTGACCTGCCTCTGAACCCAACCTGAACTTACACTAGCTGCAAGTATGTCTTGTATGTTCTATGACAAAAATTCCATCCTTGGCTTTTTAAATATGGATAGAAGTCTTTTCTTTCTTGCTCATTGTTGGTACTTTTATCTTTAGATTACTAATGCTTTATCATTACCACTTCATTTCCTTTTTGTTCTTTATTATTTGTGTTGTATCTATCAATTTGTGACCCATAAAAGGAGTGGATGCACAGAGATAATAACTGATGCAAGGGCTTTTATGGGGTGGTGGGGAGATGAGAAGGGTGAGGAGATTTCAGGCCGGTGGAAGAGGGAGCACTAGAACTGAATGTGATTACACAACTCATTTGAAAGGGGATTTAATCATGGGGCGGAAGAAAATGTTCTAAAATTGATTGTGGTTATGATTATACAATTCTTCTTGACATGATTGAACAATTGAATTGTATATGTGGATTACGTGCCACTAAAACTGAAAACAAAACAAAAAAGATCTGACAAAGGGCAAATGGAAACCACTGCCCCCACCTTTAACAGTACTGGGGAAGCCAAATTCAGTCAGTCTTCCATATATACTGGTTCAGAGCCACAGATTTGAATCAATCAAGAGCAGATAAATCTAAATCTTTATCTCTAGATACATAGATAGATAGCATATATAATGTAAATGTTATATAATACAAATTATATATATTATAAAAGAGGGAAAAAGGTAATGAAAGGGTCAAAGCAAGCCCTCAAAATCTAAGAGGCAGCATTAAGTGCTATTTACAAAGCATTTATATTGTACCAAGTGATAATTTGAAATAACTGGAATAGGTAATATGTGAATACTAATCCATTTTATGAAGAGCTCGATTGGCATGGTCAGCTAAGCACTGGACTGCTAACCACAAAGTCAGGGTTATCTGCGCTCGTATAGATGTACAGCCTCAAAAAACCTACACAGTGTTGCAATGAACTCTATGGAAGTGTTTTCATTGTAGCTATTGCTGCTGTTTAATGCTGCATTTTATACAAGGGACTTGAACATCGGTGGATTTTTATATGAGAGGCAGGAGGAAAGGGTGTTCAAGGAACCAATGCCCCTTGGAGACAGTAAGAGATATTTGTACTTTTCTTCTTAACTAAACATAATCTTTACAAATATCCTCTTAAAACAATGTAAATGGTGATTACAAACATGGATCCAGCAGGATGCCATGCACAGGAATCAAACTGACTACATCTGTGAAAAAAGACAATGGAGAAACTCAATAGTATTAGTTAGAACAAGGCCAAGGGACAACTGCCGAACAGAAAACCCATGCTCATATACAAGTTCAAGATAGAGCTGAAATTTGTAAAATAAATCCACAAGTAACAAGGTGCAGCATTGGGAATATCTCATTTGAAGTGAGAAGCTACCTCAAGAACAGATTTGACTCATTTAATACAAAGACTGAGTCCTAGAGAAAATCAAGAGCATCCTATGCGATGAAAGAAAATCCCCTTAAAAGTCAAAACAGAAAGAAGGGAAGCTTGCTCTTGAACATTAAGTGCCTGAAAGAAATGAAAAAATAAAATATAAAAATACTGAACCGAAGACTCCAAATGGTACCTCAGGAAGAAGATGCCAAAGGAGCAACGACATGTGCAAAGGCCTAGAGCTATAAAACAGGGCAGTAACACCTTTGGTGTTTGAAAAAACTGAAACAGAATTTTCAAGTTTCTAGTTGCAATAGTGGTGGGAGAAAGCCAAGGCTTTCTACTTCATAAGAGTTATGGCCTCAAATATATATATAAAAGAGTTACAGCCTCAGCAACCCATGGGGTCAGTTCCACTCTGTTGTATAAGGTCACTAAGCGTTGGATTCAATTAGGTGGCAATGAGTGAGTGAATTTCGATACTGAAGGATTCTGCGGATAGACTATTAAATGGTGCAGAAAGCATCAAAAGACTTTGGAAAGAACATTCAATATTGTCGTTGAAGTCCTACTTAAAGGAATAAGGTAAGAAACATAAATCAAAGACAGCAAAATTGTTGAGGAGGTAAAATGATCTCTATTGGCAAGTGATCTGATCCCTTTTCTTGGCTCCTCACTGCCATTGACTCAGTTCTGACACATAACACCTGATAAGACACAGTAGAACTGCCTCTGTGGATTTCAGGAACGGTACATCTTTACAGAAGTAGAAACTCTCATCTTTTTCCCTTAAGAGAGGCTGGCGCTTTCCACCTTCTGATCTGTAGGTGGGAGGGCCAGGCGAGTTAGTGCATGATACTGCCAGGGTGCCTCCATAGCTACCTGAACCTAGAAAGTCCCAGAGATGCAACAGGGAAACTACTAAAACGTACAGGGCACGGTACTAGATCAACTTACAAAAATAGTAGGATTGCTTTATACTAACAAAGATTAATAAGAAAAGGTAATCAGGACAAATATACCATTCACAATAGCCACTCGAAAGATAAACTACTTCAGAATAAACATAAGACAGCTACAAAACACTACTACAAAAATAAAAGAGCTGCACAAATGGAAGAATATACCATTGTTATGGATAGGAAGATTTACCATTGTGAAAATGTCAATGTTTCCCAAAGCAACCTACAGATACTAAAGTAGTTAAAATAAGTATTGCTATTTTGGTTCCAATTTATTCATGAGTATACTCCAAATAAAATATATTTTAAATTGCCCTTGTGGTCAGTTGATGGTTGAAGATAGGTCTGTCAGTCATATATTTATCTTAGTTTCATTAGTGTGCTTTCAAATAAAAGGTCCATATAAAACAGTGGCTTCCAAGGTCCACAATCAATGCTCATGGAAGCAACAGGCAGGAGATCAAACAACATATTTTACTGGGTAAGTCACCTGCACAAGACCTTTCTAAGGCATTGGAAACCAAACATGTTACTTTGAGTAAAAGTGTGCACCTGACCCAAGCCATGGCATCAATATTGACTTATGCTTGTGAATATGCTTGTGAAAGTCGGGCACTGAATAAGGAAAACCAAATAAGAATCAATGCATTTAAATTTTGCTGGAGAAGACTATTGAAAGTACCATGGACTGCTAACAGGATAAATCGATGTGTCTTGGAAGAAGTAAAGCCAGAGTTCTCCCTAGAGGCAAGAATGGCAAGACTTCATCTTACATACTTTGGACATAGTGTCAGGAGAGACCAGTCCCCGAGGAAAGATGTCGTGCATACTTAAGTGGAGGGGCAGTGCCAAATAAGACCTTCATGAGACGGATCAATGAGCTCCACCACAGGAACCACTGTGAGGGTGGCACAGGACTAGCACGTTTCATGCCGTCATGGAAAGGGACACTGTGGGTTGGAAGCGACCGGATGGCACCTAACAACAGGAGGCAGCTACTTAATTACTTGGGAAACACCAACTTCAATGGGCACAACATAATCCACAAAGGCAATATTCTCCCTAACTATGAGGTCAAAGGAACTAGATGGTACCCATCTATTAGTTCTAACTACTCTGAAAGTGATCATATTATAAGGTCTTGGATAAAGTGGGGGTGGGGTAGGGTGGGAATATAAAATGAAAAATAACAGGCTTACTGTTCTAATAAGACAGCTTGAACCTCCAAGATAATGGCCATTACTTATCCTCAGAAGTGATCTCCCCCCTGTGGCTAAACTGTAAACCGACCAATACATATGCTCAGAGGTGAACACCATCACCAGGGAGGATGCCCTCTTTAAAACAATCGAACATGTTGGTGTGCTGCTTCCATGTGGGCTTTGTTGCTTCTGGGCTAGATGGCCGCTTGTTTACTTTCAAGCCTTCAAGTCCCCAGACGCTATAGGTCTCGATAGCCGGGCAGCACACCAACATGTGTGATCATGAAGGGCCAAAGGGACCAGGCTTTAAACACCAAAGGCGGGGAGAAAAGTCATATCCTTGTCAATGAGGGTGGCGTGATGGAGACCCAATGCCCATCTCTAGACAACTGGGCATACCTTGCAGAGGGGTAGTGGGGAGATGAGTCACTTAGGGTACAGTATAGTAATAATGAAACCCACAACCTTCCTCTAGTTCTTAAACGCTTCCTCCCCCCAACTATCAGGACCCCAATTTTGCCTTGCAGACCTGGTTAGACCAGATGATGCACAGCGGTACAGATGGGAATTGGAAACGCAGGGAATCTAGGACAGAAGAACCTCTCAAGACCAGGGGTGACAGTGGTGATACCACGAGGGAAAGGGGATGTAGTAAGGGGGAATGGATCACAGGGAGCTACATATAACCTCCTCTCTGGGGGACGGGCAGCAGCGGGGTGGGTGAAGGGAGACGCTGGACAGTGTAATATAAGATATAATAATAATTTATAAATTATTAAGGGTGCATGGGGGAAAGGGGAGGAGGAAGGGAAGGGGAGGGGAAAAAAAAGGAAAATGAGGGGATTCCGGGAACCCAAGAGGCAAGCGAATTTTGGGAATAATGAGGGCAACAAATGTATAGATGTGCTTTACACAATTGATCTATGTATTGTGATGAATTGTATGAGCCCCAATAAATTGATTTAAAAAAATAATAATAAAAATTAAACAAAAACAAACAAACAATGGAACATATTGTTTCAAAGGGGCAGCATATGTCCAGAGATAAAGATAACAAGGCAGAAAGGGATAGGAAAATTTGCTAAAGAAGGAGCGGAATTATTGGTGTTCCATTGTGAGAACTGCAATCAATGCCATGAAACACAAAGTATGAATTATTCAATGGAAAACTAATTTGCTTAAAAGTTTTCAAAAATTGATCAAGTCAGTATGACTATATTGCAACTTTTGAAAATGAAATATGCAGAGTAAATTATTATTGGAATTTTGATAATAAATGAATAAAGCTTTTTGTTTTGAACTCATTTATTTGTGAATATTTGTTGCTTATATATGAAAACATTTATTCCTGGATTGAGTTTTAATATTTGTACATAGAAACAATTAGAAAAATAGTTTATACAGATGAATAGATGAAGTGGAAGAAATTTATTATGTAAACATTGCTCCTCATTAAACACCTTCAGAGTTATATATCACAAATCACAAAGGAATCACTCATCAAAAGATAGTTTAATAAAACTTACCGGTGAGCAATCTAATTCTTTGTTTGTTTGATGTGAAGTATAACCTAGTTAACTCTTCAAAAAGACTCATTCACTTCCCTAATTTCTGAGAATTATACCCCCCCAAATAAAAACATTTTACCAAGACCAATTATACTTATAACTTTTAGCTGGAGTTACCTTTTTAAGATGATATATTGATGATATCAAAATGTTAATTTCAACATTAATTTTTGATTTCATAGTTTTTAAAAGAAATTATCTGATCATGTAATTTAAATGTTTATCTAGAAAACTTTGAAACTGTAGATTTAGCCTACTAAATTATAAGAAATTTGCCACACACAAAAGAGATGGAAGCAATACAGAGATACTATCCCAAAACGACTTGGTTGACATTGAACCACCTAAAAAAGGGGGATCTAGTAAAGAACCAATGGTATTGTAGGAAGAAGTCCACGCTTCCTTGAAGACATTCTTAAAAATAATGATGCAAAAATTGACAAAATGCCAATTGAAATGTTTCAACCAATCGATGAAGCACTGGAAGCACTCACTACTCTGTGAAGAAATTTAAAAGATAGCTGCTTCGCCAACTGACTGAAAGAGAGCCATCTTTGTGCCAATTCAAAAGAAAAGTAATTCAACTGAATGCGGACAGTATTTGAACAATGTCATTGAGATCGCAAATAAGTAAAGTTTATGGAAGATAATTTAAAAAGTTGCATCAGTACATGTACAATAAATGGCCAAAAATTAAAGAGGAATTCAGAAGAAGACATGGAATAAAGGACATGACTGAGGAGTCAGATGGATCCTGTCTGAAAGCACAGAATACCAAAAAGATAATTCCCTGCATTTTATCGACTATATAAAGGTATTATACTTTGTGGATAAAAACTAATTATAGATAAAACTGTAAAAAAATTGGAACATTGAAACACTAACTGTTCTTTTGTGAAAAACCTGTACATTATCCAAGAAGCAGTCATTGAAAGAGAAGAAGGGACCTTCTGCATGGTTTAAAATCAGGACAGAATGTGGGAGGGTTTCTCCATCTTCTCACCATACTTACTCAATCTGTATGCAAAGTGGGTGAAGGGAGACGTCGGACAGGGCAAGATATGA
>NW_022103918.1:10757976-10775911 GCF_000313985.2 Echinops telfairi
CCAATAAGTGACATCATGTAGTCAGAGGAAAGATTGAAGTTATGACATATTTCATTTGTACTTGGCTGCACCATCACCTTTCATGAAGGCAGCATTCAAAAGAGGCAAACAGCATCATGTTGGGCAAAAGACCTCTTTAAAGTCTTAAAAAGAAAAGAGGTGACTTTGAAGATGAAGATTTTCCTTATCCAAGTCATTTTTTAATCTCTTCATATGCATGGTGGATAATGAACAAAGAAGATTAAAGAAGAACTGACACCTTTGAAATATGGTGTGAGCAAATAATATTGAATATATGATAGACTGTCAAAATAATAAATCTCTCTTGGGAGAAGTACAGCTAGGGTGCTCACTAGAAGCAAGGATTGCAAGATTTCATCGTCTTGTTGAACATACTTTGTGGAGGAGCTAGTGCCAGGAGAAAGACATCATGCTTGGTAAAGTCAAAGATCAGCAAAGGGAAACAAGGAAGAGCCTCCATGAGATGAATCATGATCATGACTGCAACAAGGGGTTCAAGCACAGCAGCGATGGAGAGGAGGACACAGGCCAGGTCTGCTCACTGTTTTACAAAAGTTCAGTATAAATCAGAACCGATTCAGAGGCACTGAACTAAATGCAGTGCATTTGTTTTGTGGTTTGTTAAAATATATATTTTGGTTGCTTATTTTTTCCTGGTTGAATAAGGCTTTAATGAACAATCTTGTGCAATCTAGCAGTCTTATAAAGTGTGTATCATTCACTTTCTAGGCATTATAACATTATTTTCCAAAGTGATTCTATCGAACTCTACTGTCACTAAAAGCACAGGAACATTCCTATTGACTTCCAGTAATATTTAGTAATGTTCTGGGTTTGATATGGTGTATCACTTTAGTGTGGATTTCTGTCCTATATAATAAAATGATATGCTATGTTATTGCATATATGTTTTTCTAAAAGGCTGATTTACACCTTTGCCCATTGGACTTTGTCTTGTTTTCTACTGTGTGTACTTCTAAAGTTCTAAATGGGTATCCTTTAGTAATATAGCCAATGGCTTGTGGCACAATGGTTCCACCATTTTTCTGCTAACCAGTCTGTGGTTCAAATGCAACAGCCTTTTCACAGAAGAAATATGTGGTCCCCTGTTCCCACAAAGATTTACAGACTTGGAAACTTCGGGGGAAGTTTCCCTCTGCCCCGTAGGGTTGCTGCAATCACGTAGACTGAAGTAAGTTCCATTTGGTTTGGAATTCCTTGATGAAATCCTTCTTCAACCTGAAGCCCTGAAAAATTATTTTGCCTGAAGCATTTTTAAAGATTTCCTTTTTAATCTAAAATGTTAAGCCACTTGGAATATATTCTCTTACTAGTATCTAATTTTTTCTTTTTTACATAAGGATAAGCAATTGCCCTAGCATGATGTTCTGAGGGGATTATATTTTTCTGACAGATATTTAATGTCACTCCTGCCTTATAGCATGATTATATATGTGACTTCCACTATTTGGGAGCTCTCAATGAACCCTACCCCTTTCTAATCTAGGACAAATTTACTACCAATCCCATTGTACGTTTGTTTTTAACTTTATTATAGTTTATTACATTTTAGAGAAAATCATCCTCACTCCCCAGTCTTTCTTCTTCAAAATAGTCTTGGCAATTTCCTCTATTCTGTTGTTTCCTCAAATAAATCATCTACAAGTACCTCCTCCAGCCTGGGAATAATTGGTGATCATCTTGTATGTAAAAACTTTGAATGACAAATACTCTTGGACTTCCATGTGTATTATAGTCATTACATATGCACACACATTCAGGGACATATATTTGCTTGCTTTTTTGGGGGGAAAATTGTTGTTAGGTGCCATTGAGAGGGTTCTGACTCAGAGCAACCTTGTGTAAAACAGAACGAAACATCGCCCGGTCCTGCACCATCCTCATAATTGCTCCTAAAATGCATGAAAATAAATGAATTTACCATTTACTGGATCTTAAACTTCAATTATTTTTTTTTTTTTACTTTTCAAAGGTCTGTTAAGGTTTCATTCTTTCCTCAAGTAGAGATGCCTGATCCTTCCCTACCTCCTCTTGCCCCAGAATTAGCTGCTATTTCTTTCTCTGCTTGATCTCTTCGTTAGCATCCACCACCCCTCCATCAGCCATTCTCAAAAAGCAACACGCGCTGGATTTTTCCCGATAGTCACTTCCGATACACATGGGCCTTCTGGGGCAGTGGAGAACTGTCCTTAGGGTTAACCAAGTAGGAAATCTTTCAGGAAGCAAAGGGCCACTTCTTCCTCCCTGGGAGAGGAAGGTGGATTTGAAGAGTTAGCCACTGGTTACAAGTCAAGCCCATGATCCAGTGTAACGACTAAGACACTCGATCTCTCCAGATGTTGTGCGAACAGTTCTCTGTCACCCTAAAGAGCCACTTTACACTCATTATACCATTCAATTTTTGTAATTTTTTCCCCCAAGACTGAAGTCACCAGAAGATTCCTGTTTGTTTTTTCTTTTTTGTCTCTACGGGGATCACTGTTTTTAAGAAATAATTTTTAATAGCAACATCCCTTTAGATTCATCTTCCCTCTAGAACCAGACACTGTATTCCAAGATTAGTATCGTTCCCTCTTAACCAAGCTTGTCGATTAGTGTTAAACAGAAGAATCAATTCCACGCATTGTTTTATTATTGCTGTTATTATTGTTGTAAAATGCATACAAGGCAATTCACATTTCAAAGTGTACAATTTCCTGGCATCTAGTGCATTCACAAGATTGGATATTTTTTGCTTAATTTTAATTTTTAACAGTTTTATTAGCCCTTTATCCATGTCATACAATTCAATAAATCAATCCTATCCAGAAGAGTTGTAGAGTGAATCCATATTCAACCTAGTCATTGAATGTGGCGGTGCCCAACAAAAGGAAAAACAGTCCTCCTTACCTGAGGCAAGTATCCTAAATAGCTCACCATTGATTGCGAACATGTCAGCAGGTGGGAGAATTGAGTTCCTCAGTCCTGGAGCGAGGATCTAAAAGTCACCTACACCTCAATCTAAGCCACTAAACTTCCCAATGGCTTGCAGGAAGGAACGACCTTGGCCCATGGATTGTGATGACACTAGAGAACTAGGTAACAAAAGGCTTTCCCCACCCCACACAGCTCCTTCACTATCACATAGTGTGGACTGAATATGCCTTAATTCATTAATTAATTATAAGATGCGGTATAAGTCATGTTTCTTACCTGTGCTTTTGTTTGGTCATCTGTAAAATGAGAAATTTGGAATGCTCATGGAATTGAGAATACTATCATGAATTGTTGTTTAGAATCCTGAGTGGCAGAAGGAACTGCTACCCTCCACCAGCGGTGAAGGCATTGTGTCCATCCTTCTCATGGAAGAGAGTCCTCGTTTTATATGACAATGAACAGCATGTCTTTTTTAAGATATTTTTCTGCTTGAACACTTTCTCTAATACCCTCCACTGATAATCTCGCACGTTTTACAGGATCATATATAGGAGAATGCAAACATTTGAGGGATTGCCTCTGTTAAAATAAGTAAACAAACAAAACTTCCCCTGAACTCTACATCTCCCATTGCAGTTAACTGCCATTTGGCTGGGATAGGGCAGTGAAATGATGTCCAGTCCTGTCATGTCTTCGATGGATTGTGAATCGGATCATCAGGTTTTCATTGGCTGATTTTCAGAAGTATTTTGCAAGGCCTTTTTGCTTAGTTTGTCTTATTCAGGAAACTCTGAGGAAAACTGTGCAGACTCCTATTAACATGTCAAACGCCAAGCTGATGTGGAGAGTTTGCTTGAGGTGCACTGGCCTGGAACCGAACTCAGTTCTCCCTCATCGCTGGCAAGAATGATGCCATTGAACCATCCAGGCCTCACCTTCTCAGCGTCACGACTCACAGCTACAATTCTTAGATTACATCTCTAACTTCACTCTCACCTGACCCATTCTTAAATCCCCTGCCTCAATGCTTCTCTCCCTCACCATTACATGGAAACAGTTCTTATAGGACTTAAAATTCAACCCATTTTTTCTGATCAGGCCTCCATCTGTAAACTGGCAGCACTGACACCATTCAGCCTTTCTTTCTTCTAGTATTCTGCTCCATCTCTAAAAGTTTCATGCCTCATTCTGACATTTTGTACCTGGAGTTTTGTATTCTGGTAATGACTGGATCCTTCTCTCTAACCCAGAACTTTCTGAGGGCCTCTAGACTTTTATGTTTCATAATCTATTTAACACATCTGGTTTCTGCTTAGTTGCCTTTGCATAGTCAATAAATCCAAACAGAACCCTTGATTTTCTCAAATTTAGGATAATCCATTCATCCCAGTATCTACTCACACCCCCAGTCCAAAAACTTGGAGTCATTATCAATCCCTTTCATTCTTTCTTTTCCCATTTTCAGTTCAAACTAGTTTGTCATCCAGCATGAGCATTAATGTCCATATTTTCCTTCACCACTACGATCACTGCCCTAGTTCAGAATCACTCGTTCATTGTGATAACCTCCCAATAGGTTTCTCTCTATTCTAGACCTTCTTCAGCCCCTCTTAAACAGAGAATCTAATGATCTTTTTATGTTTAATAATCAGCCAGTTCATTTGGCTTCTTAAAACCTTTCAATAGTTTCCATTGCTCTCTGAAAGAAAGCTATGGCCTGAAGGGCCCTTCCTTTACAGACTCCTGCCCACCTACTGAGCCTCATCTCCTAGGTACTCTCCATGCCACACACAATAATCCACCCACAGTAGCTTCCCCACTGTTCCTTGAAGTCCGCGTCTCACTTGCTGTTCACTGCCTAGGAAGATCTAACTTTGCAATTCCCTTGACTGGCCCATCCTCATCCTACAGCTTAAAGTTCAAAAGATAGCTTCAAAGAGACATCATTCCTAAGTGCACTATTTATTTCCTTTACAAGACCTACATTAATCTCTAAATACCTTTATTTAATGGAAGGATTTTCTACATTCCTCAGGTGCCACAAGAGCAGGGTCTCTTCTTATTTATATTCTGCTCTGTCCCCAGAACTTGACACATAGTAGAAGCTGTGATAGGTAGGTTTATCATGCCAACATGGCCAATGAACACGTGTGGGATTCATTGAAGGGCCTAGAGATAAATGGCTCAGAGAACCTCGCCTTTCTTGTCTCTTGCTCTTTGATGACCGGAACAGTGTGCAACTGCCTTGCTTCTTCTCTGCCTCAATTTGCAAGCTACACTACCTGCGGGCCATCTAACCCATGGACTGTGTCCCTGTAATTTCAGGTTCCTTCAAGAACTGCTTCGCCATGCTACTGGACTATACGTTGCTTGAGCTGGGGATTATGGGACCCTGTCATCTGGCTGACTGTTGCTAACCTGCCTTGCTGTTTGTTGCCTGTGGCCGGATAGCCTGAATTGCTCTACAGAGGACTACCTGGCAGCCCTCAAGACTTGAAGGACTGCCAATATGTTAGCACTGAGCCTTTTGTACTGCTTTATATATTAATTAACTGCTTATTTCTTCTGTTATATATAAATATAAATATGTATAAAATCATTAGTGCTCTGGTTTTGTTTCTCTAGAGAACCCTGTCTAACATAGTAGCTCAATGAGAAGTGTTGAATGCATGACTGATCAGGGCATTGCACACTAACTCAGTAGTAGGAGAGGTAAAAACATACATAAATATCATTCAAAATCAAGGTTGGCTCTAGTTCTGTAGCAAAATCTCCAGGGTTGGGTTCCATTTTCCAAGTATAACCCTGATGTTAAGAACAACTAGATCTAAATCTTCATTAAATCATCCATTCTCCTCCTTTACTAAATACAGAATTGTCCTTTTGGTTAGAATCACTCAGGCACAGTTAGTACAATAACACTCCCATGTTAGCTACAAAGTACGACAAATTATGTCTTCTAACAGTTCATTGAATAAAGGAGGAGCCAGTGATGGCAGTGGATTGTTGGTCACGTTCCATAGTCTCAACATAGTCCTTTTCAAATAATTCAGCTAGTAAATTTGAGCTAACGCCATTTACTTCTTTGGAACACTTCTATGCCACATGTAATTTCTAAACGACCTTGAGCAGACAGCAACATGAGTAGAATAAGTACAGCAATGACCCATAGCGTTACATGCTAGCAAAGGTGATTTTAATTGAATAAATGCAGTCTGTGGAAATGAACCAATATCTCTTTCAAAAAGCTTAAAAATGTGAAGCTTGTGCTCATTTGTGAAATTCCCATACATTATCTAGGGCTCTTTAACAATATGGTGCAATCACACACCATCAAAAGAGCATAGTCTACACTAAGAATTTTTTCAGGGCATGACAATGTCATTGAAACACCTTCTAAAACAACAATGATGCATTCAAATATCCCAACTCAGCGTGTAACCACACTTTTGCAAGAAGTGTACCCATCAGATACACTCATTCAGTTTCACTGATGGGCAAGATTCAACAAACAGAGGATGAATAAAGCACAAGGCAGGGGCTACTAATTTTGTTCATTTGTGTATTTTGTTTTATTATGTTAGCGACTCTTAACTGAACTTTGTTCCAAGCTATTAACCTATGAGGGAAGACTGTGGAGATAAGATTTCACTGACATATAGAACAAAGAAAAAGAAGAGGCATGAAAATTACAATGACAAGGTTGCCTTTGCAGTTTTGAGGTGGTCAGATGAAATCCCTGACTAATAGGCCTAGCTAACATTGGCTGGGTGATGATGTGAAGGAGGGAAGACAATTTCTGGGTGAACCCACTGAGAAGCTTCTCTGAGAATCCATACCAAATACACACTGTTATTCTAAAGTTCAAATTGCAAATCAAATTAAAATATGCCCCTAATTTTATGTTTTATAAGAGGTCCAGATAGAAAGAATAAATTGAGCATTAGTGTTAATTGTCTAGGCTATCTGAACAGCCATTTTTTGCTTATTTGAGAAAAGACTAAACTAGCTTTAAATGTGCATTCACTCTCTGGCTTTCAAGAACTCACATTTCTTCTTCATGCCTCATTTCTCATTTGAACTGTAGTGAAAATGTAGATAAGCATTTTGAAATGTCTAACCCGTATAAAAGTCTTGTTTGAAAATTGAAAGAACAACATTCTCTGAAAAAGTCAGTCCACTGTGTCAAAGTTAATCTCTACCTGAAGATGGGTTGTTTTATGATTGTTTTTCAAACATGGGGCAATAGACAATGTACACAACGTAGCAGAGATATGAGTTTAGTAGAGATTCATTAAGGCAGTCTTCTTGTGGAGAAGAAATGCCAGTGCTTCCTTTCCAGCCTGGACATGTGGTTTCTGGTGGGAGAAAATCATTAAGGAAAGTCTTACAAGTTTAGAAATGAAACTGGTCAAATGCTGTTTTCCCAGGACAAGGCAGGAAGACGCAGCAACAAAGAAATCTGAGTCTCTATTTTGTAACTAATTTTTTAAATGTAATGTATGCTTATTGTAATAATTTCACTGCATTATGTTATAAATAATACATATATTTGTGCTATCAGTTGGCTGGTTATGAAAATGCACATAGTTATATTTATTGAATGTATGTTAAAACCACAATTAAAATATAATAAAAATCTCATGTGTTTGAGAAATACAGAGATTAGAAAAGATTATCACAATAAAATGAGTTCACAAAAATCTTTACTGAAATAACTACTGTTAGCTTCAACTGTTATTTATTTTAAGCAGCAAGAAACATCTAGAAATTGTATTGATCTGAAGGCCAAAAATTATCTGCTCCCTGGGAAGGATACTTTTATAATATAGAGATCACTTCTGAGAAAAGAAATGCACATCTTTAGGAGATCATGTAGTCCTGAGGCTGCATAGATTTAATTTAAGCAAGTTGTAAAAGTTTCCCATTAAAATAATGATTTTTAAAGAAAGATTTAGATAACTGATCATATCTTAGGCACATAGAAAATGCTTAGTGACATCACCTCATTACTCTTGATACAGTTCCCTGCAAACAGTTACTAGCTCACAGTTCATACTGATGCAATATCTACCACTCTGACATCCCGTTCACACAAGTCAGTGAGCTGCTGTGTGAACCATTTCAGGCACCAGCAGTGGGAGCAGTCCCCTTTCAGACATCTCTCCACCGAAGAGGCTCTTTGTGGATGAGCTCAGATTAAGTCACAGCACAGTGGCCTATCTTGAAGACAATATTATGTCCCAACACAACAGTTGGGTCTCATGTTCAATTGCTTTATTCCAGGACAATCATATGCCCAAGGGGCTAGATCATCAGTAAATAAAATCACAGGCTGCTATTGTTTTGCTCAAGCAGCATACAGTCCTGTCAGGTTTGAATTATTATTTTGAAGTGTTCGGATGACCACTATGGAATGGTCCATGAGTCTCTGGATGAGAGCAATAGTGCTAAGCAAAAGAGACACAGCGTATGATTCACTGCAAAATGAAACCAGCCATTATTTTGGTCCCTCTGATAATGTCAGTTATATTGTTGGTACCTGATAAATTCATTCCAATGCTTCTATTTCATTTTATCCTCCTTGCCAATGATGAATTCACCCTGGCACACATTTGTTAAGCATTTCAAGTATCCATTTTCCAATCAAGTCCTTAGATGATGAAATGCTCCCCCATCCCCACCACCAAGATTTGGATGTTATTACACCAAACCTGCACACCAGTAACAAGGTCTTATGTAAAACTATACAGTTACAGAAAATATGTATTTGGAACACTTAAAACAAAAAGGATTTTTAAAATCCCAATTGTAAGACAATAAATTATGTCAGTGTCCTAATCAATTAATGTTACCTAGAGTACGTGAATTAAAAGGGAAAGCACGCAGAAAAAAAATGTTAAAAGACAAAACATATTTTAAAAAGCTACTGTGTTGTTATAAATAATCCGTAGAATTTTACTTGTTTTTTCATAATTTAGGAAGCCACACTTGTGATGTGGTTTTGTTCTAACATTAAAAAACAAATACCTTTCCTCAAGAAGAAGATATATTTATAGTATATGTATATGACAAGAACTTGTATCCAGAAAACAAACAGCCTAGATGGGAAATTTTATATCTTAACCAACTTTTATCAAAGAAAGATGCATATGAATACCTAATAAACACACAAAAGCCATGCAACATTACTGCTCTGTGAGAATATAAAATTAGAAGAGCAATGAGATTCTACTAGGTGCCTATTAAAATGGCTAAATCGTCAAAAGGCTGACGATACCGAGTGTTGGTGAGAACGCGTGGCAATTGGCACCCTCATAAGCCACAGCCTGGAGTCTCAAGTGTCATATGTACCTTGTGACACTGGCAGATTTTCTTAATTAAACATATATCTACCATATGATCCAGCACTTCGTTCCTAGGTAATTTCCTAGGAGAAATGAAATGCAGACATTTGCAAATAAAAACGTGCACCTGGAGTTTCTTAGCATCTCTAGTAAAAGAAAAACGGGGAAAAATAAAAGAAATAACCCAACATTTATCATCAGGAGCACGGACAAAGAAAATATACTATGTATATGCCTCTCAATACAAAGGAGTGATCTATTGATATACAATTGAGTGGGAGAAATCTCAAAAATACCATACTGAAGGAAAGAAGCTGAGCACAACAGAGTGCATGCTGTATTAGTCCACGTAGACGAAACGCTAGAAAATACAAATGAATAAAAAGAAGTTTATCATTGGTTATCTGGGGTCAGAGATGAAGAAGATCCTGACCACATATGGGGTTGGTTAGATTTAAGGGGATATAATGCTCTGTAATTTGACTGTAATTTTGTTTTGTTTCATTGGTAAAAACATCTGTCAAAACTCATTTGACTCATATACTTAAAATCAGTGCTATTAATTATATATTGTTTTCCAATAAATTTAACAAAAGGAAATACCACTCTCAACTGATTGAAACTGTATAAATAAATATTATTTTGTGTAATCAGTTTTTATCAAGATTATATTCAAAAATATATGTTATAGGGGAATAAGGCAACGTGAAATGAAGGAAAAATGCATCCGCGAAAAACATAAAGACAAAAATAAATAAAATGATTGAAAATCATAAGAAAATGCATTGAAATCCTTGTTACTTAGTGAAAAGATAGCTATAATAGAAACCCAACCTTTCTCTGTACAAATAATCAATCTAATTAGCTAAGTGAAACCTCAGTGAAACCTGGAACAATACTAAATGAGCCAAAATTTCCCCTAAACTGAAGTTCAGAATGTAAAAGAATCCTAAAAGTACTGAGTTAATAGGAACAATCCTAAAAGCAGTGAATCAAAATTACATAGCCAAAAATCAAACCCACTACTGCTAAGTTGATTCTATGTCAACGTGACCTAATAGGAAGGAAGAGAATTGTCCCTTAGAGCTTCTAAGACCAAATATTTAAGGGTGCAGAGAGCCTCGTCTTTCGCCCAAGAAGCTGCTGGTGGGTGTGAACTGCAAACATTTTATAGTATATACTATTCTTGTAGCACTGCTCCTGATGACAGGGTACTTAGACACCCCTTTTCTTATTCTTCAAGTCAAAGTTTCTTTCTTTTCCCCAGAGCACATTGTGTTTGCTCTGGAGTAGACGCTCCCCCAGAGAGCTACCTTACATACAACAGATTGGAATGGTGCTCCTGGCCCTACACCACCTCCTAATCACCAACATTTTCAAATCCATCATAGCAACTACTGTGCTAATCCACCTACCACATCCTGACTGGTCTTCTTACGTCGCCAATCATGATGCCCTCATCTAGCAACAGATCCCTTCTGATGGGAAATGTGTGTCTGTAATTCATCAGGCTATTTCCCAAGAGTATATCTTCCAGTCTTTCTTGCTTGTCTGTCTCAATCCAGAAGCTCTGCTAGCACATGTGCAGCATGGATCTTCTTGCTGGTATCAGAAATGCCAGGGACATAAAGGGTACCATCACAGGAACCCACAAGCCACCACAGTAATACAAACTGGCAGATAGGCGGTGGCCCAAGCCCATTATGCCTCAGCTGAAATCCTAGTTACTGTTTGTCTCCTAGGCATGGGCACCAGTTCTTTTCCTATTAGTGGAAATATTTTAAAACATTTTTAATAGTTACTCCACAAGTACTTTTGGTGTTTTAGAAGAACATAGTTCAAGGAGAACTGACAACAATGCAGGAAATGCTTCCCAAAATTTCCAGGATGATAAATGGGAAAGGTCATTATGTATTCCTCCAAAACTGTTTTAAAGATGGCACTATTTAGTCATTACAGAATTTTAACAGAGTACCACTCACACATAACTGAATTTTAACAAGGTGACCCATCTTGTTTCTTGGTCTATTTGTTTGTTTGTGTGCTTGTTTCAAAGCAAGCAGAATTGCTCCATTGCTACTTCGTGAGAGTGTATTTTATTCCATGGAAGAGAAAGCTCCCCAAGGAAGTATTTCAAAGGCGTGTCTGCATCTTTAACCTAAGAGGCTGAAGACCTTGATGTGCAGAAAGGACATAGCTAAGATTGCAGAGGAGAGAAAAGAATTGGAAACAATCAATGTGTTGTTGCCAGCTCAAAAGGGGTCACTGAGAGATCAGCGTTACCTGTGTCTGTTCCTTAATTAAAAAGAAACAGATGACAGTGTCCACTAGTCATCACCATGGTAACATTAAAATATCAGGCAGGTTGGTCCAGCAGTCCACTCAAAGCCAAGCCAAGTGAATGTTTAAGTAAATTCACATAGAATATAAGATGACTGAAAATATGTTCCAGAACTACCACTAAAGTTTTAAAATCAACTGCTCTTTTCCCCCAAGCATCCTGTATGTTAAAAATCTTAAAGCAAGCAAGCCAATGGAAAGTGTGTGAGGGGAAGGCCTTTTAAAAGAGCTTTTGAACAGATTCCCATTGTTTCTCTATACAAGTTGTATTACATTATCTTTTGCCTTTCACCATGTCTATGATCTAAGCTACATCCACCCTAATTGTCTATGATTTTCATTGTTCACTCTGTTCCATTTTTATTCTGCAGAAATATATCTTACTTACACTAATTATTGTTTGTGTATGTTCTTTGTTAATTATAGATTTTCCATTCTTTTATCTTCTTGTTTCCTATCTCCTCATCCAATTCATGCATCATCATTACTGTCATCAAAGAATGTTAATCACTGAGAAATGTGGAATTTTTTCCCCATTAAATCAAATGAAACATACAGAGGGCCACATTACCTGAATGATGTTCTAGGGCAGAATCCATGGCTTTGAGCTTTGAGGGGACACAATTGTCCAAAGCTTATCTGTTTAATTATTTGTTCCCTAGCTATCTTTCTAATGTAAACACAAAAGTAAAGTGTTTAAAGTCGTATTGATTATAGCTACTAGTAAAATAAGGAATCCTATTAAATCATTTATACATCTGTCTTATATTAGGGTGAGTCTAAAAGTATTGCTACTGGGGTTCTAACTGATACATGCTTGAGCTTGTTGAAAACAAAACATTTATAAATATGTTTTTTTCATCAGTGGATAGTTGCAAAGAAAGCCTCTCAGTCATTAACGTGTCATAGTCTCTTTTCATTGCTATAAAAAAAAAGGGATCAAAACATTGCTTTCCTAGGAAATCTGCTGGGCAAGTTAAATTCTAGACAGACAGGTCAGCTCACAAGATTATTTGTGGGGAGCCCACAAAGGCAATTTGGATAGTTTCTTTCTTTCTTTCTTTCTTTCTTTCTTTCTTTCTTTCTTTCTTTCTTTCTTTTTTAGGACACATGACAACCTTAAATCTTTATCAGGAAGAAATTTTTCAAGAAAATGGAAAATGGTATTAGTAACAAACTTGCACGAAGGAATTACCATTGCAAGAAACTCACTCGTTCTGCAAGGGTAGCAAGAGCTATCCTAACAGAATTTCCTTAGGAAAATATAACCCCATCTACCATATAAACCTTATCTTGCCACTACAGACTTCTCTTTGTTCCCCAAACTCCAAGAATATGATTTGAATCCCTTGATAAGGCCCAAAGTGCTGTTTGACATGATTTGAATCACAGAGTGCATAATTCTCTGGGGAAAGGCTAGGGGGTTGCCTTCAGAAGTGGGCACAGCTATATGAACAGCTTCATATTTCACGTTTTTTGAATAAGGTTCCTATGAGTTCACAGAAACACTTTTTGACGTTTGCTATTGTTTTATAGTCTCATACAATATCGGAAAATCATTAGTACTAAACACATGTTTTTTTAAGTATACTGTGTATACAAAAATGTATCTTATTTAAGACAGTACTGTCCTCTCCCATTGTTTAAGTCCTTCAAGAAGATAAAAGCTTATTTTCCATTTAAATGTTGCCATTCTCTGAACAGTGGCGTTTCATGAACCAGCAAGGTGTTGTACAATGACGTGAAAGCAATAAGACTTGTGAAATATAATGTTATATTGATATGCATTCATTATATGGCCATCATTAACATTATTTGACTTGAAGATAGTTTCTGGTGTCTTGAAATGAGTAATATTTTAAGTTTGCTCCACCTGATAGAGCACTTATTTTATTACCATTCTCTCCAATATTCTCAATCATAAAATATTTAAAATTTCTGGCCTAATGGGACAACACCTTAAAAAATCAAAGTGAGTATTTGGAAAGTTTGATTATATGGCTATGATAGTTGTCTCAAACATCTTATTTTCAGAACATCCTTTTAAGCAGTACTTTCACTGTAAGTAATCAAATTATTTGATTAACTTATTCTCTTTGTTTTGTTTTTGGTTTTTTTTTAAACATTTTATTAGGGGCTCATACAACTGTTATCCCAATCCATACACACATCAATTGTGTAAAGCGCATTTGTACATCGTTTCTCAAAACATTTTCTCTCCATTTAAACCCCCGACATTAGGTCCTCATTTTTCAGGTTCAGACACCTTTCCGCACTAAGGTGCTTTATGAAAAGTCTTAGATGGTTAGCAAATCTAAATTAAAAAATACAAAATAACTGGTAAAACTCTTCTCTTTAAATAGTATTTGAATCTATATCACATCACTCAAACTTTTCTTAAATATATTCATGTTTTCTAGCTTTATATAATTCTTTACTGCTTTAAATAATTACTGCTTTCTACTTCATTAAGTGTTAGATTTTTAAATTTTGTTTAAAAAGGAGATTTAATCGCTGGGAGTTCCTTTAATAAGAATAGTAAAGACAGTCCTGATCTTGCAAAACACTTCTGAAAACGAGAAACTCACCCTAAGTCTCACCCACAATCACCTGCTTTATGCAAATCTGGAAGCTAGCTGCTTGTCATATCCACTAGGGGGATCATTACACAGTATAAATAGATTGGTATGTTCGTAGGTATTTTCTTACTCTCACTTAATAGCACAAAGAAGAAAATTACTTCTGAACGGCAACAAAGAAATCACTTCAACAGAACCAATGGTAAAATATACAATAATAGTACCATCATGGAATATAATAAATAATATATATTTTAATAAGTAATATATTTTCAGTTATCTTCCAACACCAGAACCAAACCCATTGCCTTTCAGTCAATGTTGACACACAGCAATGCTACCGGACGGCACAGAACTAGCCCACAGTTTCTGAGGTTATCAATCTTTAAGTAAGCGGATTTTTTCCCCATAAACGGGTGGTGGGTTCACATTACAAACCTGTAGGTTAGCAGCCCAGGACTTAACTACTGCACTACCAGGGGAGCCTTTCGATTTACTTTTAAAAAGCCATTATTTTAAAACCCACATTTGAATATTAACTCTACAAGTCTGAGTTTTCATTTTCAAAAACTAAAAGGAAAATCAGAGTGTTTGAAAAATCTATATTGAAAAGCTCAAATATGCTATAGCCACCAACCTACATTAACGCTGTCACTGAAACTATGTGTAATAAAGAAACACTGTTGGGGTAATTACATTTCCAACATCAAAGCACATCTATTACAAAAGTCTTCTATAGCATTCTTTTGCCTATAACAGATTACACTCATTAATACTCCCTCAGCAGTTTTGAATCATGGATTACTTAAGCAAGAAAAGATAACTAATTGATTTTGTACATCAACTATCTCATCTCACATTCTTTGAATTCAGATAATAAACGTTTAGAAAATTTCCTAAGACATGTACCTTTGCTTTTAATGAAATCCTAGGGGTTGCTATCTCATGATAAAACATGACAAAAATTAATAGAGACCAACTCAGGCACCTTCATGATCAATCACTGAAGTAGAATCAGATGTTCACTTATTCATTTTTGTATAGTCACCATTTTATACAGGGTCTGTGTCCCACATCAAACAGTCACTAAATGGTGAGCAAATGGAGGACTGATCTCGGAAGGGTCATTGACAAACACCAATGATGACCCACAGGCTAAGGAAATGATGCATTTAAAAATAATTCCATAAAGGAGACATCAGCTACATAGAGACAATAATTGATGCAATGGTTTATCAGAGACTGAGGGGGGAGAGGGAGAAGGGTGTGGGCAATTGGGAGCAAACAATGAATATGGAGGGGGAGGGAGCACTAGAACTGATTGTGATGATGTACATACAACTCTTTTTAAGAGATCTTTAATTAAGATAGTGTATGATATGTGAATAGTATGTCAAGAAAAGTACTTAAAAAGAAAAAGGAAGGTGAAGGAAGAAGCATGTTTGCTTAAGGAACATTGAGTTATGTTAACAGTGGTGGAATAATATGGAAAGAGATATCAACATTACTTGTACAACACAAAGTGTATAATCAATGGCACTGAATTATACATGTAGAAGTTGTCGATTTGAAGAATGTTTTGTTTCGTGTATTCTTGCCACAATTTAAAAAAAAGTAGTTTACATGAATAACAATGAGTACAAGGAAGAAGAGTATGTTCAAAAATTGATTGTGGTAATGATAATGCAACTCTTCTTGACATGATTGAATGATTGAATTGTATGATACGTGGATGAAGTGCCAATAAAATGGTTGAAAAGGAAAATAAAGAGAAGACATCAGAAGTAAATATTGGTGGAACTATATAGGAAATAAACCTCAGATGAACTCCCTCTATCCACAATTGAAGGTTAGGACGAAAGTGGTCATCATTAAAGAGAGTGAGTGCAACGATCAGTTGAGACAGAAGGTCAAAGGCAGAACTTGACTTGAACAGTTAAAATGTTATCAGCAGATTCTCCATAGGATGCATGCTGAACCTGACCTGGTTTCCAAAATATTATGTATTTTGGGGTTGTATTGTTTGGTTTTTGATTGTACATATTAGAGGGGATCTCAGGAGTATTATGTCATTGGGTTTCACCTTGTTGAAGTTGCAGAACTTCATTTTCCATTTGGGGGGTATGAAGACCAGGACTGATGAACCTATAAAGTCAGCAAACAGGATAAAGGTCTGGGGGAGAAGGGGACACACAGATGGTGGTAGGGTGGAGGGGTGATGACGTCAAGAGGTCCATATAGAAAAAGAATGTTTGGAAACTGATTATGGTATCAAGTAAACAATTCTGCTGGATGTGATGAACAATGGAATGATTTGATATATATGTAATAATCCCAATTATTTTTTTTAAAGTAAATATTGGTGAGTACTGCTTTCCTATTTATGTTGGCATAATTTATAGAAATCTGAGAGTTTATTTCTGAAAAATCACAATAACCTAGGATATCTCAACATCAACACTACTGACTATGGGGTGTGATTAGTCTTTATGGTGAAGGTCTATCCTACTATTGTAGAAAGTTTAGCAGTGTCCCTGGATTCTACACACTGATGTCAATAGAAATGTCCCACTTTGAGGGAAAAAAAAAGAAAGAAAAAATGTCTCCAAATATTGCCAATATCTTCATGGGGTGGGAGTGAGGGAGTCAGAATCACTCATGGATAAGAACACTCTACTGAGCAGCTCACATTTTGTAAATCATGAGGAATCTGGAAAAAGCTTCATAAAATATTTTAAATATTGGACAAAATCTGTCAAAGGGCAACTTTCAAATTATTTATACTCTGCTATGGGGAATACAGTCTGTGAGTAATATATTAGGGCAGTCATCTGTGTCAGATGTTGTATGCTACCAAGCCTAACTAAAGCAGTTACCAGAAATAAAAGTCATATTTTTGTATCATTAATAGCATTTGAATAATTAAATATACCAACAGTTTCAAAAATCTAATAAATTTGTGCATATTGTAAATTGAAACAAATACGTTCTCAATCCAATTTAATTCCAAAGAGGGGCTAATAGTTATATTTGTTATTGTTGAGGTCTGAGTAAGTTTACAAAGAACATTAGTTGCACATTTATATGTATTTTGTTTTATTATATTAGAGTTGATTCCCTCAGTGCCCCTGCTTCCTTCCTGTGTTCCCTGTTGCCATATTCATTTTCCTATAGTTTCCATATACTCGAAAGGCAGAAATATTGATAATTACACATGCAGTCTGATGTGTGATTTCCACTGACACCTACATCCTTGATGGTCCTACATTCAAATCTCTAATCTGATGTATGCTTTCAATACGTTTTATATTCCCAAAGCTGGAGTAAAAGAAAAAATATGGAATTCTCAGGGATAGTTCTTCAACTATGTGATGACTCCTAATTGGTCCTCAAAGCTTTCTCTCTCCCTCACTAATCACCACAACTTCAATCATTACTAATAAATAATTTTCCTTCACCTCTCATTATTTTAGGTTAATCCATTGTAAATATTTCCCAGTCTCTGTGCATTCCTTCTCAAGGGAAGAATTTCCATTTGGTTCAACTTCTGTAAAGGGTCTGGCCATTACCAAGAATGATGACAGAGTGGCTGTGATTGTTTTTTCTTTCTGATTTATAAAATAGCTAAGCTTATCAATCATCACAACAAACAGCTAAGTGCAGAACAAAGAACGTTTGGCAAAAAATTAAAGCCTCTAAAGCCATGTTTAC
>NW_022103918.1:10777672-10780013 GCF_000313985.2 Echinops telfairi
TAATACAAAAAAATTTTACAGGAATAATTTATAATGAAATATTTTAATGTGCAAATGCATCATGTATACTAACAAAAATTATAAGTCAGATATTTTCAATTATGTGTAGAATGATGAATATTCCAGACCTGAAAATACAAATTGGTTCTTTCGGGTTGTTACTCGTTAAGTCAAAATCCATAGGTAAAGCAATTTGTTTTAACATAGTAAGCAACCGTTGGTAAATTCAAAACAATTCAAAATGAAATCTATCATTATTCATTTGTTCCATTTGGCAAGAACCACTATTAAACTATGCAAATGTACTTTGCTGTAATATGTAATGCATAGCAAATAGGAGAATGCACAGAAAATAAATAAATAAATAAGTAAAAGAAGCTCCTAGTCTTAATATATTATTAGGTGCTCTCCAGTCTCCTGGCGACTCATGTGACTGAGTAGATAATGCCCACTGGTATTTCTTGGCTGTAATCATTATAGAAGCAAATGGCCAGGTTTTTCTCCCATAGAACCACTGGGAGATTAAGCAACACTGTGCGAACCTTTGCGCCCCAAGGGTTCAGTCTTGATACCTTTGTAAAAATAAAATAAAGTAAGAAAGAATTTCTAAAACAGAGTACTAAGATTCAAATTACTTTCTTATTTATTCATCAATATAGTATTAAATGTCATCAGTATTAAAATGTCAAAGAACGCTAGTCTTAAATAGTAGACTTTGAAAGAGAAACCAACTTGGAATTCAGGCACACTTTAATCCTCAAAGTATCATCCTTGCTCTTCGACACTTCAAAGAGGTCTTTGTAGCAGAGTAGCTTGATGCAATATGTCACTTGATTTCCTGATCAGTGCTTATATGAGCAAGATTAAAGTCTTAGCTGCAGTTAACTTCATTTCGGTGTTGGCCATTGGTCCATTTAGGAGAATTTTGCTTTTCTTTACACTGAGTTGTAATTCACACTGAAGGCTGCAATCATTGATCTTCATCAGCAAGTGCTCCAAGTTCTCTTTGCTTTCAGTAAGCAAGGTTGTGTCACCTGCATATCACAGGATGTTACTAAGCTTTCTTCAAATCCTTATACAACATTATTTTCGTGTATTCCAGTTTTTCTGGATTCTTTACTGAGCATAAGTCTGGTAAAGAATACAACCCTGACACACACCTTTCCTAATCTTACAAAATGTCAGGCGTGCATTCCTCTAGTCTGATCAAAGTGTCAAAAATGCAAAATTCCTAGTCCAAAATTTTAGTCTCTTGAGATCACTGACAAGGTTCCCAATGGTCAAACCACAGAAGAGAAACTGTCATCGATCATTAAACATCTTGAGGACAAAGTATTGTGATCACATGACATGATTACAAATGAAAATAACTAAGAAATCCTAATTCATCACCAATTAAAAATAGGTAATTGTAGATAGAAAAATAAATCAAAAGATTAAAGCCAATATAATCGTGGTTAAATTTGAAAATGCTTCAACTAAAGTGGAATCAAATTAATTACACATTATTCCCCATTCAAAGAATATAAAGAATAGAGTCAAAAAGAATAACACGAGAAGAATACACCAACATCACCATTCAAACTCAAAAATTCACTGACATCAAGTCAATTCCAATTCAACGGGCCCCTATTTCACAAAGCAGAACTGCTGGTGCGGGTGTCCAAAATGGTAACATTTTACAGCGGTTAAAAAGTCTCATCTTTCTTCTGCAGAGCGGCTGGTGGCTTCAAGCGAACCAGTGTGTAATCACTAAGCCACTAGCCAAAAACCAGTTTGACTGACATCAAGTCAATGCAGACTCAGAGAGACCTTATAGAATAGGGTAGAACTGCCCATATGTGTTTCTGAGACTGTAACTCTTTCTTATTTAAATCATGTTATTGGGAGCTCTTACAGATATTATAACAACCCATAATTCAATTAGATCACACGTAATATACAATTGGTGCCACCGTCAGTTTCAAAACATTTTCTTTCCTTTTTAAATATTATCTTTGATATAAGATCCCCTTTATCTCCTCCCTCCCCACTCTACCCCCATGGAAACCTATATGTTATACCATCCAATGTATCCATTCACTTAAAATTCTGTTATTCATTCCCTTTGAGTGTGCATAGACAAAGTGGAGAATCAAAACCCACCTGTAAGATAAATGGACAGTCCCTCACAGAAGGGCTGCAAGAAAGGGAAGAAATATACAGGTATGGTATAGCACTGATAACATACATAAATACCTTCCAGTTCTTTAATATGTCCTCCCCTTACTATTATGGTCTTAGTTTTATCTCATTAATCTTGTTAGACCTACATATGTACATTTGTATAATTAAGATCTTT